>NW_027114700.1:605276-613016 GCF_000696795.3 Halyomorpha halys | reverse complement strand
TACTTATTTGTGTTTCATTGACCGCACCCCCAACCATCTCCTCCTCAGAATACTTTATGTTTAATTTCAGACATAAAACATATTTACCTTTGTGATGGGACCCGTTCAGATTTCTCTTGTTGCTGGAAATATGTGCGTTCGTCCTCTAAGCTGCTTCTACCTCTGCTCCGCTAGGTCCCTTTGTCTCTAAGCCAGACAAGTTAGGTTGAAGGCTATGAATGGCGGGTGCTAGGATTGCTTTTACGAAGTAGCAGAGGATTACCAGAACCAGCTGCTAATGGTAACACAGTTGCTAATAGGTAGCCCTATGACTTGCCCTGTATCTCCTAGGTGGAACCGCCTATTTCATACAGCTATATAATTTATCATAATAAAACATATAAACACTTGAAAAAAACTTGTATCAACTTGTGAGCTCAACAGTTTATTTTCTCACTTCGAGGAATAAATATGTTTCATGAATAAATGAGGCAGGCCGGGGTTTTGTACTTAAGTTCCCATATGAGAGTCACAACTCAACACATTCAGCATATTCTGTGATTGAACAAAGGTGGAAAAGCGTTTCTCACGCATCGGCAAATTGAAGGAGTCTAAGGATATGCTCACATAATTGGAAGGAAGTTGCAAAGATGAGAAAAAAGATCCTTTTTAAAAATGAGTTGAAAATGTTAACAGGAAAGAACACCGCTTTTACCTGTACTATATTAAATGGTCTGAGAAATACTGACCAGAGAATGTGGTTGAATACTTATTTGAATCACGTATAGAAAGTTTTTCAAATTTTTTAATCGTCATGACTTGGAGAATCTGGACTATAAATTTTAATGAATAAAATATAAATGCTTATGGATGCAGTTGTTTAAGATCTTCTCCTTAATCATAGTTTAAATCAAATTACAATTTCTTTAATAATACATTCACTATCTGCACTTGTTTATTTCTACCATTTTGGACAAAGGACAGGTGAAGATCTGCCTTGGCCTGGATCAAGCAGATGAAAAGAATATCATTTTAATATTTTATTATTCTCTACATTTCAACTTGACTGAATACTGAAGGCTTATGAGGGACCAATCAGAAGGTGAGCGGAACCACAATTAATAATTGATTATAAATAATTTAGCATGGTTCAAAATTGTGATTTAATTAATTTTAGTTAGATTTGACTTGACATTGAGACATTTTATTTATCTTAAAAGAGATTATTTATTTCACTTTCATTTATTACTATTGATCAAATAATTCAGTCTTTTATATTGATTTTTATTTACAAATGTATTGTATTAATTTTTATGTAAAAATTAATTGTATTTTTTTTTCTTATCTAAAGTTACTTCTGTATGTTATTCTTTAATTCAATCCAGTACAATCATGGTTTCAATAAATATGACATAGATGTTTCCATTTTATACAACTCTTGTATGACATTACATTACATGTATCAATACATCTTTTGATATTATATGATCAACAGAAATTCAAACTAATATTTGTATGAAAATATTAATATTTTTAATTTGTCCTGATGAAAACAAGTTACTTATTGAGAAATAATGAAAGTTAAAGCGAAATACGTGGCTTGCTTGGAGGTAAAAAGGACTTAAATTAAAGAGACGGGATGCGGACTACTTTTAGTGCAGCGAGTGGTGTATTGCTGCATTGCCGCGATTCACTCACCAAGGCGGGGATCATCCACAGATTGGGAAAGTTGAGGCACCTGGAACTTTCCAACCGGATTTTCGGAAGGCATTTTATGCTGGCAGTATTTTTAGAATATAGTATAAGTTATTTTTACCACATTACGTAAATCAAGTTTAGCACCAATTTTTTTCAATAAAGGGGGTATAACTAAAAATTTAACAAATATGTCTGTCTGTTATCTTTTAGCATAGTCCTTTATATTTTTTACTAGTTTCAAATTTTTATGTGTTTCGGAAGTTATAATTTGAGTTTAATCTCTACTTGATTAAAGGAAATTGATTTTTCATTCGTTCTTTAGTCTTTTTTTCATTAAAATAAACTGGTTTTCACTTACCACCCAGCTTTGTGGTGAATCCTTACAACTTTGGAGATAGCTATTTTTTATTATTATTCCAGATGACAATAATTCCCCTTACTATATATTTCATATGAAGGTAAAATGCTCCTGTTATAACAACCATAGAAAGAAGAAAATATTTTTTGTTTCTTTATTTAATCATGAAACTCGTTCAAACTTTATATTTCTCCATTTTTTATTACTAGTAACAATCAATGATGTTAATTTTTTTCAAATAAAATTAAAGGTACTTTAGTGGAAATTATTTTTTTTTTTTTTTCAAAATACATCATTCGAGGCATGTCAGACTATTTCACTGAGAACATCTAGCTAATATTAATGGTCCAAACCCCTAAGAGGAGGGAAAGAAGAAAATATTTCACTTTAAATTTTGATTATTCTAATGAAAACTTTGTGCAGATAAGAGTTAGAATTGATGTCTCTGTCAACCATGGTTAAGGATAATAACAAAGGCAGGTAGCTGTTGCAGAAGTTAAAAATAAAAAAAAATATTTTTGAGTTCTTTCGAGTAAAGTGAAGATTTCACATTATTTTCTGTCAGAAAAAGGTTTGATATTTATGATATTCAAGGAATGCAGTAAATATCATTAAAAAATAGATGTTGAAGTATTTAGATGGATGCTCCTTGAAGTTTATTCTATTGGGAAAAACCTAGAATATCCACTCATTTTTTTATTCTTTAAAACTACCTACTACACATTTTGTTAACAACAAAAACACTGCCACTTCATAGAACATTATTTAGAGTGCAGTTACCTTTCTAAAATATGAGATCTGATAAAGCTCTTTACGTTCAATAGTTCTGGATATACAGTATTTCAAAAAGCAACATTTTTAAACATGTTATGTTGTGTGAATTAGCCTCTCTTTTATTATTAAATAGACGTTTTCAACTGTATCATAGTGCATTCAACTATTTTTAATTTAGGTGCTAATAGGCATCTGTCCGCCTAATAGTTCCTGAGTTATTGTTTTTATAAACCAAAAGTTTGTTTCCGAACAACCAGAAATCACCATTTTATTTTTATAGATTTCTGTTTCTATGATATTTGTCATATAAATTCACAAAATATTGATTTTTCTTCATTTGGAAAAAATCTTGCTTTTTGAAAAACTGGATCCCGGGAATTGAACTTAAATAGCTTTATTAAAGTTAAACATTTAGAAATTTTACTCTACTCTACGAAAAAAAGTGGAAATTCTATATTATAAAGTGGTTCTTCCGGTAAGTCGACTGTAGTGGAAAAGTTGGTGTAACATATAACGTCCTGGGTATTACCTCTCCTCCCCTCAAGTATCCCAGGTAACATACCATAAATAGGTAATTTCAGTTTCGTAGAACTTTTCAGCGTCTTCAGTCTGATTGCTCTTTAATCACTTGTAATTTTACTCTCATCGTCCCAAACTACCATTTTTCTATCTCTGTTAGAAAATGTGTGTTATTCAAGGTGTGAAATTTTTTTTTTAAACTCAAATTATGGTTTCATTAACTTAAATAAATATAATTTTTATGATAGTATGTAAGGTGCAAAGATTTAAATGAAAATAATATATGATACTATTTTTGTGATTAGTTTAAAAAAAAAAATTAGAAAACTTGTTTCCTAAATTCTGACGAAGTTATCTTGGAATATGAAGTTTTGTTTTTCCAAAAACCGAAGGATGTAAATTCGGTGAAGATTCCAGGTCTTTTTCTAAACGAATGTCAAAACAAATCCTATTATACATGAAATAATATATCTACTAGAAACTATGGAATAATATTTTTAATTTTTCATAGTATTTATTGGCATTTGTAAAATATTTATATCTTTTTTTGTATCGCAATTAGAATTTTAAAAATAATAAAATTAAGGAAAGCAAATATTGTAGACAACCCTACCCAATTTAAAAGAATTGCTTTTTTTATGCCAAATTCGAAACATTTCCTACTGTATGCACTAATCACTGGAGGCTTCCGATCATGCTAGATTGATGGTTAAGAGAGTCCTGCCAGGATACTGAGTCTTAAAGATCCTAACAGGACACAGAGAGTTCTGGGAAAAGCTGCAAAACTACGGAAACAAAATAGACCTCTGCTACCCCAACTGAGAAGTATCTGAAACAGCAGAACATGTAGTGGTAGATGTACCACCACGGATGGACACCGAGCAAGGTTGTTGAGAATAACCGGGCTTTGCGCCTTTATCAAGTCACACTTTCCTCATCTGATAGATGAACTACCTCTTCTTCAGATAGTTCATCTACGGATGAAAGGAGGTGAAGGGGCCTATGGACTAAACGTTGGGAAGAGTTCGACCACCAGTGGAAGGAAAAGATGCAGAAGCAGACCAAGAGACCAGGAAGGCTAGACCAGGCAGGCCTGCTGGAGGTGACATCTGGATGGATGGGGACCAGGAGGTCTGGACCTCCTAGATAGATGCGGATGGATAAGGTGCAACCACATCAGCAAGGCAGCATTATTAAAAGCCGTGTTCTAATAAATTAAATGGAGCTCCCTCTAGTTAAGTTGTAAACTAAGAAGGAAATAAAAATAAAATAAAAGTATGATTACAGTCAGGCGCACTACTCCACCGCTGCCCAGTCGAGTACAAAAAATAACGTTGTATTTCTGCGAAATCGCTTAAATTTCGTTAAATGTCACTCAGTATATTGAGTTTATTTATGTCCAATTTATTCAGTACAGATTAATCTTTTTTTATAAGCTTAGCCGAAATGTTATCACCTTCAGTCAGGTTTTGTACTCTTCGTCGGTATCGAGGATCGTAAATGACGTAATACTATAACTAAGAGGATTATCGCTACGACATAAAAAATTACATAAAGTTGCAGGAGGTTGGAGATATTGCATATGTAACAATACGGTCAAGAAGCGGGAGGGAAGTATGTCACCGAGGACCCCACAAGGTGAAAGGTATAGCGTTACCTAACTGGGCTTCTGTGATGAGTGAGCACTGGCTTCCTCGTCTGCGGCTCGTCCCTCATTGCTACTATCCAACCCGACTAATGTCGTCATTCAATACTTCATGGAAAATTTGCGTAAGAAATTGCGGAAAAAATGTTGATACGTTGCCATTGAGATTTTATCAGGAACTAAAATTATTAGATTTGACTGTGCTTTGTTCATCTAGATTTTTATGGATTATTATAAAATAAATCAATGATAAAAGATAAAACATTCAAGTTAAAGAAGACTTATTAAATAAGTCGATGTTGGCAATTCTTTTTGGAACTGTTATGATGTGATGTACTATGATAGTAGAGCAAGCATATTTGGGAGGATTATTGCAGTTTAGATATGGTTCGGAAGAAGTTTAGTTGAAAGAGGGAGGTATGCTGGTATCGATATTGAACCTTCGGCAATTTTATTGTTAAGTACCTAAGGACCCAAACCATATTCCAACAATATTTAATTTTATTAGCTTTTATTTAATTGGTAAACAATCACTTACTTAACAATATGATCATCATGGTTTGATCCTCTCGATTGCGTAATGATATGCCTCGTTATATAACCACCTCAATGCACCCATACTAACTCTTTGCTCTCATATAATTTTGGGCTTACTTCTAGAGCCTCGTTATTTATACCTTCGCACCAGAAGCCTCTCACAGAAGACGAAGATTTAGCTTTTTACCTTTATTACAATATGTATGACACTTGTAACGAAACTAAACCTTACTGCATAGTTCATAATCATGTCGCGCCTAGTGCTACCTTCCACTTTCGGCAGATACCGCGCTTCCATTCCCTGAGTCTGTCCTTTATGTTTTAGAGTTATTGTTCAGAAGTCATAGGAATTTGCAAATAGGCTCTTTCATACGAATTTGTATGTCTTTACTTTGGTCTTCTTTCTCACATATTTTCTGTAGAAAAGAGAAAATCTTTATTTAATGCTCAAAAGAATCGTCTTGAATTTCTGAGTCATTCTAGTCTGAATCATACAGATTGGCCGGAGATACTGAATGGCTCAATCTGTTCAAGACACATAAATCCTGAGCATTCTCATTGCTTTCCTTTTTTTTTCAACTTTACAGCCGATTGGATCGTTTAGGATGTCTCTTTTGATAAGTAAATATCTGTGATAAAAAATCTGTTTTGCCTTAAAGATTTCCATAAAATCATTATCTGCTCTTTTGATATTTTCGTAAAGCTCTAGCTCCTTTCCTCTCGTATTTTGAACGTTCCATGTTGTCTATCGTATGTACCTTTTTCCGTGCCTCGTCTTAATCCTCTAATTCCTTCTTGTAATATTAAAGTATTTTAGGTGAAATGGGTTATAAACCCCCTATATCGAGACATATTTAGGGCTATATAGAAAAGGTTACGCTTGGGTGTGTATTACAAATGACAAAAGTCTATAGTGCATAAACGTGGAATGGCTTACCAGATTAAAAAAAATTCCTTGTAAAATACAGCCAGTGAATTTTCTGTTTTATCATGTACGAGCTGTCGTTACGATTTAAATAGATCGCATCGGGTTTATTCAGTGGAAGAATTAATCGAAGCGACATAGATAGGAATCGAACCTACACCATATAATCTACTAGTTTTCACACAGTAGGGCGCTCACCAATACTAATATAATGGGATTTATCGGATCTTTTTAAACAAAAAAAATATCGAATAGATTATCACGTAATCTTTTTAAGAGTTTTTTCGGTCATCATTTACAAAATATGTTGGATTTAGATAGTTCATATTGTTAATCATAGAGTTTATCAGGAATCAGTAAACTTTTTCTTCTTACCTTATCTACTATTAACCACTATACTACTATTGATGAAGGCGTCGTAATTACCAATTAGCAAGTAGTGCATAGGGGCATCCCTATCGAACAGGCATCTCTATGCAAGTAATTGAAAGTCACAACTAACTGTGAGGTAGGTGGCTTAGCTGTATTTTAAAAGCTACAAATTTTGTATCAAGGTAACTTATAGTATAAAAATAAATATCAGCGTAGGACCCCTCTGAGCTTTTTAAAATTAAAAAAAAAAAATGTTTTTGAAAATTATTAATTGCTTAAAATGATATTTGTGGTACGTTACCGATGTTGACAATGCAATACTTATTGCTAATACCTCAGACTTCAACTTTATACTAAATTCTAATTATATTACCTTTAATTTCTGTTCACATTTCCATAATCCATAATAATAATTTTCCATTATCTTTATTATTTGTTTCCTTTTTTATTTTTTTATAAAAAAATACCTCCACTCTTCTACACCATTTATTTAATTTATTCGGAACGTTTCAGACCGCAGTGTCCATTATTAAATGTTAACCTAAATTTTTATAAGCTAGCTGCAAACTGTGTGGCTAAAAGACTTTCAATTGTTTCTCATTCTAAATATTTTTCTAGGTCAGGGTTTTTAAGGTTCCACCCCCTAAAGAGGCCTGATAACTACAGAAAACCATTTAGTTGAAAACATAACAATTTTAAAGTCCAGGATAAACCAGGATATAGACATGCCGCTATGTCCCATAGGCAAGTTTGTTTTGATTTAAATGTTTAAATTTATATAAATATCTCAAGCGTATTGCACCCAACCGAAAAATTTCCACTACCACTGTTCTTCATAGACCTAGAGCCTGCTCGGAACAACAGTGAAATATTTCAGGTGACAAGACTTGTTTACTCAACGGTACGCTTTGAGCAGCCCAGGCAGAAGTCCAT
>NW_027114700.1:596348-601636 GCF_000696795.3 Halyomorpha halys | reverse complement strand
TATCTAAAACAGTAATAATTACTGTTACAGTGATAATAAAAATTACCGTTGAACTAGTTTACCTTAATTTAGATTATTAATTATTAATATCTAAGATTTCTTTAAATATAATTTTTTCAATTTCTTGAGACTGGTATTTAATAAATCAAATGGTATCCTTTTTTAGTCTCAACACTCTTTTTTATATCAATAGTCCAACGTTTCGGCCAATTCGGCCATTCTCAAGGACAATCTTAAATATAAATTCTCCCCTCACATAAATTTTTTTTTTTAAAATATTTATTTATTGCTATTTACAACTGTACATTATAATACATTTAGTAAAGCTGATCTAAGTTAAATTGGAGTGTTACAGACGTGTAGAGAAACTGGTCTCGTGGCCATCTTTTTTTTCAGGTGCCTCGGAGGATTGTCAGAAAACATAAAAATTTAAAAATGTTTTGCAGGCTATTCTGCCCAGGTCATTAATTATAAGTCAAAATCACCCTATTTTATCAAAACTTTTAATTTTCGATTAATCTACACAATCAGTATTATATAAACAAAGATTCTTAGATTTCATTGCAGTTTATGTAGTATTTTTTAGAGACAAATTTTAATTATTTTACGATTACTTTCATTTTACACCTTCACTATTATTTTTATTTATACCTATTTTTTTATTTGTTTCAATTTAAAATTTTTTTTTTCTTGGCAACCTTTTTTATTATTAAATATTTCTCATATTCTGTAAGTTTTATTTTATTTCCGTGATGAACTGTAACTTTTTCTTTATTTTTATTTCTATCATCAGTCAGTCAGCATATTCTTGCCTTGAAGTAAGTAGGTTAGATTGCTTATCTTTGACCATAAGAAATTTCACCACTATGGAATTTTTATACCTTATGTGGTCTGGTATGAACCTACCCCTTTAAAACTTCAGTTCAGCTTTGCGAACATATATTGTGTACATCTACTAATTTTTTTTCCGTTTTCTTTATTATGTTATTTATTACATTTTGTTCCAAATAACGAAGAATCAACATTTTGTAAACTTATTTAGTATCATGGACTAACTTAGTAACATGAACTTATCGCATCAAGATTTTTACTATCTGCAACTAAATGGTGTATTCATCTAGCTTCAATTTGACTCTTAATAGAGTTCTTAATGTCTAATACCGACCTGTGTAGAGTAGTTTAGTAACCAATGTTTTTTTGAAACTAAGAAAATTAAACATTATGCAAATTCATTTTAACAAATATCATAGAAACTACTACTTCATGAAGATAATCCTTATGAACTACTTTGTGGTACATTGTCATGATACATGGAAACTTTTCAGAGCACTTCTCATGTGAAAATATATACAAAACCGAAAGTCAGAAAATATATACAAAATCGAATGTAATAGTAAATAAAAATTTAAAAAATAATGAAATAAAATAGTAATTTTAAAAACATAAAAGTAGTTGTTTTTATTTACTGGCATATTTTATATTTATAGACGAAAATAAGTTTTAAAAAAAGTATAAAATATATATAAAAGTGCTAATCAGAAGTAACGTTAAACGACTTTTATAAGTACTGCTTCAATCCGATTACACAATCTATCTGACAATCAACCTAGATTTCTCACATATTCTGTGCGATAGTTACACGGATCCGAAGCGAATGGATTATGTTGACGGTATTACTGAACATAATTACGATAATAAAACTGTACGGCCAAAAATTATATACAGAATTTTTTTATCTTTACAAAATCATGTCTTTTTCATTCAAGAAACTTAAAATATTTCTCTCTATTAATACTTTCTTATTATAACTAAATATTTGTCTATTCTCGATAAGTATATAAGTATATATTCTGATAAAGTGACAAGAAATTTGTGTGCAACACGCAGTTTGAAAGGTATCACAGAGGGATACTGCACCGGCTTGATATAACTATATATAGCTCAATATTTTTCACTAATTAAAGAAAAAATAGCCATTTTTTTAAAAAGTAAAAATATATATACATTAACAATTCATCTAACCTCTCAACACTTTGACAACATGAATTGAGAATCATTGCCACGCATCCTGGACAAGGTGGCATCGTGAGATTGATAAAGACCCAAACTGGAGAACATCAGTAACCAGTTACCAAGCTACAGTATAAGAGGAGAAAAAAGTCCGTTATTTCATTCCAGTTTTTGATTACTTTTATGAAAACTATGTATAATTACTAATCAAAATTAACGATTCTCCCAAGTATAGTCAGGTGGAATAAAAAATAGTGCCTGTGTCAAAACATTACAATAACTAATTTTTTATTCGGAACTCCATATCGTTAAAACTGTCCACAGCACTGGAAAACCTAATAGAACATCATTTAGAGGAGAGAAAAATAAATGAACTGTTTAAAAGCTTTTTACTAAAATTTTTAAAGCTTTTTGAACTGTTTAAATTCAAAAGCTCCCAAGAATGTGTTGTGGAAAATCTATATCTCAGTAACCATGATTTTATTTTAGTAACTATCATGAAAACTACCACTCCTAGGAGGATAAGCGTCATAACCTACTGTACAGCACATTAAAATAGCTTCAATTTGATTGCTTATAAGCATCTTTTAGTCACATGGTTCCTGAGTTATAGATTTCTCTAATTAAATACAGTAACTGCTGATTTTTTTTTTTTTATTATTTATTGATATTTATAACTGTACATAAAATAAAACAAGTAAATTTGGAGATCATAATGGTATGATACAGGCATGTAGAGAAACTAACCATTGGTAGTAATCTAAAACCATTTTTACAATAAAAGGCCTCGTTGCCATCTTCTTTTCAGACGCCTCGTAGGATTGTCAGTAATGAAAGAGGAAGCAAGATTAGAAACTAATGGATTTGAGTGGTTAGGGAGTTTATAACGGAAAGATTGATATATAGTACGGGCTAGATCAGTTACATAAGGAATTAAGGTATTTATGGATGATTTTATTTGTGACAAAGTAAGGAGCATTGAGGATTTTATGAAGGATTTTGGATTGTAAGGATTGAATTCAAGAGGAATTCGATGGTTTTGTGGAACCCCTAAGCTCATCTCCATATGTCCAGATTGATTATTGTCATGTAGATCAGTCTTTTGTAATGAATTGGGAGTTTAGACCGTTTGTCTAGTAAGTGCTGTAATAGTATATTATTATATTCTTAATAGTTTCTCACGGGGCATGGGGGATTTCGAGCCAAGCTTCATAGTCACGGGATGGATATACCATCGACCCCCTATGATCTAGTTGTGGTGTTCCGGAGACTGTCGAGCACATCATCATAGACTGTACCGCCTTTGATGCATTACGGGTCAGATTGCTGAGGGAAACCGGACTCTACGCCCTCACAGAGAACGATTTCCCTAACATAGTAACCGCAGAAAACAACAAAGAATTTGTATTCGGGTGGACAATTATTGCAACAATATTTGTATTGGGAAAACAATTATTGGGCCAACCCACTTCAATTTTCATCAAAGACGAAGGACAGCCCCTGGAATTTCTGTGGGCGGAATTAGCGCAGAAGACTGAAAACTAAAGAAACTTGTACATTAATCATTAAAATTGTAAATTAATTTATTAGCAGTAGTTTGATGATGGACTTGTAACATCGAACTACTGCTGCACACCTGCACATCTTGTAAGGCAGGGGAAAGTGGAAATAAATAAATAAGTACGGTGTTATATATGTTGAGTGAGGAATAGGATGGCTTTTCGAGGAAGAAGTTTTAGGATGTGGGATTATTAGGTCGTGAGCTTTGTAGGTAGGTAATCTATGAATGATACTGGATATTTCTGAAGGATGGCTTTAGGTGGGAGGGGAATATCATTTAGTTCTGCTCCAATATATTCAAGGTGAATTGATATCCGTTAAGGATATCAGTATGTTGAATAAAGGTTTTTATGGAGGTGTTGTTCGAATGTTTGTGATTTTTCCCTGTCAGTTCTAGTCCAGGTTTGGGATTCAGTGAGAAGTGAACGATTAAAATCTTTGAAATTGAACATTTTTTTTAGTTTGTTAGTCAATTTTGGGTAATGCGTTTAGTCAGTTGGATATCTGGTCCTATGCCACTTCTTCCTTAATCTACGTTTTTCCCTTAGCATAATACGAATGTACTGTGGTAGGTTATTTTGTTTATTGTTAGTAATTCTGCTAGTCGTAGTGTTGTCATTGATTGTTCTTATTGATGCTGTAAGTTTTCTACAGATTTTCAGTAAAATTTCAGGAAATATTGCTATTTAAAAAACTGTAGCTCGGAAACTATTGAACGTAAACAATTCCACAAGGGCTCATATTTTACCAAATTCACCTACTTCAAGTGTGCTATTTGGTTTTTTTGTGTTATTGGTAGTTTAAAAGATATGGAGCTTCGAATGAAAAATTATTTATTTCCTAACATTTTAAAACAGTCGCCATGTGTTATCCCCCCTAACTAACTTGGCCAACTCATCAACTTTAACTAGTAATTATACATAGTTTTCATTTAATTAATCAAAAACTGGGGTGAAATAACTGACTTTTTTCCTACTGAGCTCTTGTACTGTATTTCCCTTAATCTCTGTCAATGCTAAATTGACATTGGCGAGCGGAATGTTGCGTTCAACAGTCTTTTTAATAATTAATAATGTGCTTTAATACAATGAATAAATTTATCTATTTTGGTTGTGAGAATGTACTCTGTTATTTCTATAGTGCAGAGGCATAAACAATATCCTGGATTCACAGTCATTGTGTATACGCCAGCTCAGGCGTATTTGTCTCCCTATTCAGTAATAGCCTGCAGACTGGCAAACTCTGCCATCCGATTTATCCCGTCACGGTGACCGGACGAGGTTTTTAACTTTCCTCCAGGAGGATAACTAGAACCATTTACCCACGGCGGGGGCCCCAAGCCATAGCCACCCATGGTGATATAAAATTTCTTTTTTACTTTATTTCACTAATGGCACTACATGTATTGAACTCGGTTCACTCAATTTTTTTTGTAGGAGAATTTTAGTATGATTTAAATTAGGTTTATTCAATTTTTCTTTTATTTTATTTAATCTCATTACTAATTTTGCTATAGTTCTGTTTTCTCAACTTCATTTCTAGTTTTTAGGTACCTATATTCTATTTTCTGAGATTTCATTTTATTATTTTGAATCATGTAAAATTAGAGTTTTAACGATATCCGACATTTTTTCCCTTTATTTATAATACCTTTACAGGGTAAGGGCTAGTTCTTCCTTCCTGGTTGCCTTTGAACCCTTTGGCCGCTGTAACACTTC
>NW_027114700.1:582725-596298 GCF_000696795.3 Halyomorpha halys | reverse complement strand
TATTTTTAATAATTTATTTATTGTTATTTACAACTGTATAAATATATACAAGTAAATTTGCTATAGGTGACATAGTGACATGATACGAACATGTGGAGAATCTACCCATTGATAGAACTCCAATAACATTTCTAGAGGAGAAGATCTCGAGGCCATCTTATTTTTAGACGCCTTGGGGGATTATTAGGTAATGAAGGAGAAGCCAGGTTAGAAACAAGTGGATTTGGATGGTTGGGAAGTTTATCATTGAAGGAATAGTATCTGGTTCTGGCCAAATCGGCAACATATGGGACATTGAGGTCCTGATGGATGACTTGATTTGTGACAAAGTAAGGAGCATCAAGGATTTTGGACTGTAAGGATTGGATTCGGGAGGAATTTGATGATTTAGTTAGAGCCCCAAAGCTCAACTCCGTATGTCCAGATAGGCCTTATGATAGTCGTGTAGATCAGTCATTTGTTATGGATTGGAAATTTAGACTGTCTTTTCAGTCTTGTATGAGAATTCCATGTCAGTCGTTTGTCCAGATGTATTCCTATGTAACGGATCAGTTCGACAGGAATAAGTGGAGCATTATTACAGGATACTGTAGGGCAAGGGCTTACGACGAAGAGTAAATGTGATTTGGTGGGATTTATTGGAATTAATTTCAATCCTCTAGTTTTGGCACCATTCTTCAAGGGTGGTGATGGGGGATTTGATGGTTTGGGATACAATGTAAGGATCATTGTTCACTGACAATTTATACAAATATAAAGTTATATTCAGTTTTATAAAAAGTTTACTCCAAATTATTTGAATTACTCGAGATATTAAAAAAAAACCGACACCCTAATTTTTTTTTCATACTGTTTTTCAGTTTTATTAGAGTTTAAAAGATGTTTTTGATGATGAATAGTAAAAAATTATTTTTTAATAAAATGCGTCTGGGACTGAAATGTATCCGTGTGGGATACATTTATATAACTGATTGTAATACAAAGTTTAGATTATCTAATATTAAGAACTAACATATTTCTTGAAACCAGGCACCGATCAAAAATTGTGTTTAATGTTGTTATTGTTATCATTATTACGAAGGTTATATTATCAGTACATGGCTATAATGGGATTCAGGAATGAGCTATTAAGTACGGCCGAGAGATCGGAAACCGATTCCCAAGTGAACAAGAGGAACGGTGACTGTTGCCTCACCCTTTGAAGAACACTCAAGCTGAGGTTCCCAGCTCCCTGAGAAATCTCTACAGACTTCCGTCACTCTCTCCTCCTTGTCTTGTAAATCTTGTATCCACTCAGTCAGTTCTCTTGCAAGCAAATGCTGATTATTAACATAATTTACATAACATTTCTTGAATATCGGCTATGAATTTTGATGATTTTTTTTTTATCAAGTTGAAGAGGGTGTCTACTAACTCACAATGAGTTAGTAGTATATTTTCTTATTGTAATATTATGATTTTTTTTCATTTGTCTCTCACTCTTGTTTGTATACTCGGCCACTAATTTTTCTCATAATCTAGTATATAATTTTTTTTTTAAAAGTAAGAATGAGTTTCTCTCTACCATTACGTTAACAAATCCTACTATAAAAAAATTATTGTTATTAATAACACTGTATAAGTAAATTTTAAATTCTCCATTATGGTAGAAGCACCAGAATTAGGCATTTCTCATTAATTGGCTCTTAAAATTTAAATAATGATAAATATGAAATTGGTACAATTAAATAATTTGAATTTTAAAGTCTGGAAGTCTTTTAAACTGCAGACAGTTTGTTTTTTTTAAATTAAAATCTCAAGTTACTACAAGTGGAACATGTATTCTTCTAGGGCGTCTATCTACGCAGGGTTTCTCGCAAGGACAGTGGATGCATAATCCACTATCGGGTAAAACCCCTTCTTGCCTAGAAGGGTCCCAATCCTATCAGTCATAATATAAATCCCATTTTAATCACAATAACATATATTATACATATAAATAATATTGAATCGATTTAAGTTGCTAGAAGGAGGATAACCTATAACGTCTACCTTAAATATCCTAAAAATACTCTATCGGATTCATATTGGGAGATCATGCAATCCTGTCCAACACTGAAATTCTCATGTTCTTCAAGTATTCGGGGACAATTTCTTTGTCCTTTATTAAAATAAACTGTTGATAATGGCCTCTAGAGGTACCTCCTATATGTACCTACAAAAAGTAGACTTGGTTTCCATGGTGTCAATGAAAATCAGTTTAATACAAGCAAGGGAATCAACCAAACCATAAAGGATGGTTTGGAAATGGACACAAAGCGGATCGCTCTCCTGTTCTCCATACACTGTCAAGACCGCCTGAGTGGTGAGACAAATTTAAATTAACCTATATTACTGTTTTTTTTTCTTAAAATAATCTAAAATTATTCATTTGACAATTTAAAGAGCCATTAATTGTTGAACCAATAACGATTCCCCACTAATTCCAATGTTAGTTCGGTTAAATATGTTTTGAATTTATTTTGCTGGAGCTGGTATAATTTCTCTTAGTAGATTCTAATAGTATCGGAATCATTGGAATAAGTAACTGAATGTTATGTTAGTTTCACTACATTACCCGTGTGTTATGCGGTTTTATACAATGCAAGAGAAAATGATTGACCCAAATGTGAAAATTTACTTTTGGTGGACATATAGATGTCAAACTGAAGTTGGAAGTATCGTTAAAATAAAAATAAAACTTTTTAGTCAAGCTATCTATGAAAATTAAAAGCCATTTAGTGCAGATAATGGGCTGTTATTTAGGTTGTGTTAGCGAGATGAGCAAATTTCAACCAATGATTGTAATGTGGTAGATTGGAAAAGATAAGACTACTTCAGAAGATAAGGTAACAGTAAGTTCATTGCCAATTTGGTTCAGACTCAGGGATAGAGTAGAGACGCAAATGACTTGGGGATTCGTTAATCCTTTTCTCATCTCGTACTGTATAGTACGAGATGAGAAAAGGATTTATTAACAATAGAGATGACATAAATATTTTGAGTTGGGACTTGATAAATTATAAAGACGCTGATAAATTACAAACTAATCCATTAAGGACCCAAGCCGAAAAATACTATTTCTTGTTTTTAATGATCAATTTTATTTATTTGATTTTCATTTTGAAATAAACCCATCTAAGCGCAATTTATTTTCATTACACGTGGTTATGTGGATGGTGTCTCAACTACCTTTAAGATATCTTCACTTTTATTAAGTTTTTATCAACCTTTTTTAAAACAATACATATACATTTATTATATATAAATTAAGTTATTTATCAAAATTTCATTTTCTTTTCAAATAATATTTTCCCTACAAAGATTTTATTATTTTAATATTATTCTACTTGAAATTATCTGTGGGAATTCAACTCACCAAGAGGAGGCTACGCACGTGAGATCACAGATTTAAATGAAATTTTTTTATGATACTAGGTCGATAAATATTGGGCACGACCGAAGCTTCTTGCAATTGCGTTCGAGCAGCCGAGAAAAAAAAAATATATTTTTTTGTATTCAGCCTTTGTTCAGCAGCTATTTAATAGTTATTATGTGCATACTAATCGATTTGTTTTTTGGGAGTAAAATAATAAAAAAAAGACTATCGATCGTATAAAATGAGTTTACACACTTATAAAAGGTTTTACATAAATTGCAATAAGAGATTTTTGTAAATTAGACCAAAAAAAAAAATTTAATACTAAAAAAAATTTAATACTACATAGCTCAGTCCTGAACTGCATTGCTAATATAAAATTAATTTCAATCTTTATTTATATTTGATAAAGTATTATTAATTTATACACAATACATATGTGAGTCAAAAGAACGAATTTTTTCTTACCTCAGTATATCAGTACCTCTGATTGGAATGTAACCAGAATAAAATTCGTTCTTTTGACTTACTTATGTATTGTGTATAAATTAATAATACTTTATCAAATATAAATGAAGATTGAAATTAATTTTATGTTAGCTATGCAGTTCTGGACTGAGCTTGGTAGTACTGAATTAATTTTCTTACTACATTAACGTTTTGTGAATTGATTTTAATTGATTTTTCAATCCACTTCGAGGATAGTGTCTTTTCCCAGAGATGACTACATTCCTGGGAGCCCTAACATGATCCAAGAAATAAGCTAGTTGCGCTACTAATGACGTAACTGGATAGGAGTATGTAGTTGCAAAGATGCCACCTGGTAATGCTGTTCTACATTTTCTATTTCGTATCGAATGAGATCAGCTATATCTGGCTTGCTACTGTCTTTTCATTTCTTGGAAGGGGATCCGGCTCAGATTTTATTAGTAATTTTTGCTCAACTATCCGTCAAAATGAATCAGACATTAATGAAAAACGGTTAAGTAAACCTTTTTCGGTCAATTAATTGTGGACTTGTATAATTTCTATTCTATTATACAATTGTAAAATGTCTATTGAATTGATGGGGATTTCTTTGCTGATAAAGAAAACGTTACTTTAGTTACAAGTTTCTTTAAAAACTGGAAAAGTGATTGATTTTTTTTCTCAAATAATTAACTAAAATCACCGAAAACTGCTATACCATTGATTTCACACTCTTATAAAATTCACACCCAATCTAAATGCCATCATGATATTTTAAGATATGTGTTAGCAAATTTCTGTATTTTTCATATTTAGTTTATATTAATTACTAAAATATCAATTTTTGGAATTATTTAAAGCTAAAAACCAATCTAAATTTGTTTTCATGATAGTGATTAAATTGAAACAACTAGCAATTATAGACGCCTGACTTATTATGCTGTAGCGAGAGGAACAAAGAGTTCAAGTATTGTAATTTTTACACATTATTAATTGATTAATTTGCAATGTCGATAAAATGATAAATAAACGATGCCAAAATAAAGCACGAAACTACCTCAAGCAGATAAGATAAGATCGCTTCTCGGTCCCAGCCCAATGCACTTGGCCTATAAATAAGGTCTTAAAGAACCCTCAGAGATCAACATTGATCCACAACCTATACTTGTGATAGTTTCGGTTTATAGCCGATTCTGATTTATAAATGGTTGGTATTTTTTGTTCACCCTTGACATGATCTCTCTTCTCTAGCTTCGTAGCGGCTAGCTACCTCCTTCGCCTCTGTCGGAATAGTACCCGGCAAGACGAAGGCACCTTCCTGCATGACTCTGTAGACTAGCTACCCTCCAGATCTGCATTCCTCCCTCGTGTTTATCGGAATAATACCCGGTAGGACGAGGTTACCATCCTCCGAGATATAACGAGTATTCCCCGTTAGTTTCATCCTATCTAGTCATCTTCCTTGTCAACTTCCTTACCTTTATTAACTGAAAACGCATTTTCGAGGCCTTCTAGACAAGCAGAAAAGTCAAGAAAATAACCCAACTCAACAATGCCATTATGAGCCAGGACTTATTTAAAATTAGTTGATAAATTTCGAACTAATCAATAAAGGACCCACGCCCAAAATACCAGTTCTTGTTTGAATTGATTATTTTTAATTTATTTGAGTTTAATTTTGAAATAAACACATCTAAGAGCAATTTATTTTCATAACACGTGGTTATGTGGATGGTGTCTCAACTACCATTAATATATTAATCTTCAATTTAATTTTTTTTTACTAACTTTTTAAAACAATACATACACATTTTTGAAGCATCAGTACGATTTGCTTGTAAAATAAGATGAGTATTATTTCAAAGTTATTTATCAAAATTTCATTATTTTTTCAAATAATATTTTCCTTACAAACGTTTTATTATTTTTATATTATAAAATTATCTTTGGGCATCAATTGTGGAATTGAATAATTTCTATTCTATTATACAATTGTAAAATTTCTATTCAAAGTTGATTTATTGGGCATTTCTTTGATGTTAAAGGAATCAAGAAAAAGTTACCTTCTTTTAAATAGGAAAGATAATATTTTTTTTTGCAAATAATCATTTAAAATTTAAAACTACTATAAAATTTATTGCGTACTCTTATAAAATACGCTTTCATACCCAATCTGTGACAATTATAATCAAACAAAATGCCATCATAATGTTTTATGATATGTGTTAACAATTTTTCTTAATGGTTCAACTTTAGTTCATATTAATTACTAAATTATCAACTTTTGTAATTCTAAAGAATTACCTTAAAGGCTAAATAAAAGACATTCTAAATAATTTTTTTTTTCATGATACTAATAAAATTGAAACAATTTGCAGTTATAGACCCCTGACGTATCATGCCATTATGGTTGACGTAGTATAAAAACATAATAAACTTAGACGGATGTAATATTGCTAATTAAATAAATGAGATGTATACTACCGCGTTGAATAATAATTAAAGGAAGAAACTTCATATAGTATATAATTTTGATTACACAAGTTAGATAACTGATATCCGTTTTGGATTCTTAACTCAAAGCTTTAATGGCCATCGTACAATCTTCCTATAACTTTCTTTTGCTTTTATTGTAGACTACGGTGGATGTTTCTTGTTTATCATCCTCAATCTACGAGATATATAGTATATATAGTCTAAATATATAATCATACATTTCTAAGAATTGTAGATCGGTTCATATTAGGAATCGATAGATATATTTAATAAAAATATAAATAGAAGTAGAAATAGATAAATAAATAATAAAATGCAGTTCTGGAACCCCATCACCCATATAAACGTTGTTTAGCTGGAAACATAACTATATATATGTAAGCTTGTATAAATATTTATTATACAAGCAAGCGGAAGATTGATAATTGAGTACATGATTCTGAATTAGGTAGCACGATCGATAAAGTATTCTTCAGAAGAAGCAGTTCTATCGATCGCGTACATATCGATTGGTTGAGATATTGTATTTAACAGGTGGATGGATAAACGCAGGTCAATAGTAACAATATAGGAATACAATATATACAATATATACAATATAGGAAGGTTTTTATTCATAAGAATTAGAATAAGAGTGCACTCAGAAGGTATTATATTGAGGTCGGAAATTAGAACATAGCCAACTTTGCACGGAATTTTCCTCCAGCACTGAAAATTTCACCAAAATCAGATTAAAGTTTCCTGTAATGCAGGAACAAGGATTTAACTACAGCAAGACGGATGATACGTCTCTTCGATCCAAATAGTACAAACAAAATATTTTTCATTTCCTTTATTAAAAAAAGCAGTAGCGAGGAAGCAAGTAAGAAGTTTAGGTTCAAAGAAGTAAAAGTGCAGAAACTATTATTTACTCATTAATATTATACAAATTCTGTAGAAAATTGCTTGTTTACTTACTTCTCTCTTTCTAATTTAAAAATTGCATTCATTTGAATGAATGTCTAGTTTTTTTCCTGCATTCAGCTTTCTATCATAAAATCACATTTCAAGATAGACTAGATCTACAGAATTTGTTTAATAATAAAAATTCCTATTGTTCTGAAGTGTGTTTGACTTAATAGGTTATATTTATTAGTAAGAATGCTTTACATTGAGATAGTGAAAGGAAAGAGTCAAATATTTATGGTGAAAATAAATTTCTTAGGAGGTTTTTATTTTATTCTTATGTCAAATGGACTTATTCTTTTCCTATTCTAGATTTTCGTTTTGTTTCTTTTCCTTTAGCCGATTTTGTCTTCTCTGTTATTTATGCTACGTGTTTTCTTTCATTAAATTCCTCTTCATGGTAGTGCTATCGCAAGAATTACTTATACTTTACCAATAATTTTCCTTAATTTTTAATTCTCATTCCAATTTCTAAAATTCCCATCCCTACCTCTTCTATTATATTTTCCCAACTGATGTTTTCTGAATTATTCACAAATTCTTCATGTTTTTTTCTGACTTGTACCAAATATATATATCAGTTACGGCCTGCGCGAGATGTCAGGTGATCGACTAGATCAGCTGATTGAGATGTATATATAGAGGTACGAACCCTAATAAAATTAGTCTTTGTGTTTACTTCAAGCTAGAGGTGCGATATCGATAAAAAAACTTCGATGTTTTAAAACATCGATTTTTCTTTTAACCATTTCAGTAACATAAAGATTGTTCTAAAGACTACTCATGCTCCGGCCAGTCAGAAGTGCTTTTTCAATCATCCAATAGGACATGAACTCCGAAACACATCAATGTTTTAAAATATCGTTGCTTACCATACATTACCCAAAAAACATCGATGTTTTTGAACAGCTATTTCAGAAACATAAGGTCTGCTCCAACGATCACGCATTCTATGGCCTGTCAGAAGTGCGTTTTGAAACTAAGAATCCGACATCGACTACAAAAAACATCGATGTTTTTTGGGTGATGTATTGTAAGCAACGATATTTTAATATTGAGCATTGATATTTTAAACATCGATGTATTTTTTAGTCGGTGTTGGATTCTTTGTTCCAAAAATCACTTCTTACTGGCCGAAGCATGTGTAGTTGTTGGAACAGACCTTACGTTACTCAAATGGTTGTTCAAAAACATCGATGTTTTTTGGGTAATGTATTGTAAGCAACGATATTTAAAACATCGATGTTTTTGTTAGTCGATGGCCCATTCTTTGATTGAAAATTAGTTCTCACTGGCCGGAGCATGCGTAGTCGTTGGACAGTCGTTGTACACAGGCCTTACGTTATTCAAATGGTTGTTCAAAAACATCGATGAATTTATGATGATGTATTGGAAGCAATGATATTTTAATATTGAGCATTGATATTTTAAACATCGATGTTTTTTGTAGTCGGTGTCGGATTCTTTGTTCCAAAAATCACTTCTGACAGGCCATAGAATGTGTGATCGTAAGAACAGACCTTATATTTCTGAAATTGTTGTTCAAAAACATCGATTTATTTTGGCCAATGTATTGTATGCAACGATATTTTAATATTGAACATAGATATTTTGAAACATCGTTTTTCTAGTCGTAATTTATCTTTATTACGTCGTTAGCGTGATGGTTGGAGGTCCTTTTTTATTCCACCACATTGGTGACAGGAAATTGTTTTCATTTAGTTACTTTTGGAAAAAAAAAAAAAAATGAAAAATTGGGATAAACATAAAACATTAATGTTAAAAAAACATCGGCTTAAAAACATCAATGTCGCATACCCTACTTCAAGCGTTTCATTTCGCACTCCTCTCTCTCCTATTATGTTTAGTTTTCACTTCAGTAAAATATACTTATATATATATTTATGCAACCTCTCCTTTCTTTCTTTATTATATGTTAAATAAGCTTTCCATTAGATCCTCATGTTTAATTTACTATACTAAGGCATCATAGTTACATTACTACATGCTTACGTATGAGCTACATTATGAACAGGAAGACTCCATCCTAATATATATTTTAGTAGGTTAATATCTGTTGATATGTTACTCGATAGAATGCATACATGACATATCAAAAAAAGTTTAACCAACCGATTGTTATAACGGATTTTTTCGAAAATAAATGAAGTGACAAAATAACATTTAGAAATATAGTAAAAAAAAATAATAAATAATTTTTATTGTAGCTCACAGTCTGAAGAAGGGTTGTAAGAAGAACGCAGAGGTTGAAATAGATCTACTATATGTTGTTATTTTTTACATCATAAAGGCATCAGGAAACGTAGTTATATTCTTCATTGGCTTCTTATAATCATAAGGAAGAAATTAAAAACCGCAGATAGATATACTAAAAATAAATTAAAACTCTTAAACAGACTCAAATTACCTTTTCTCATCAATACCTACTGATTATTCTGAAGAAATAATATGTTGAGGAGACATAGAAGGTAATAAGTAAGCATTATATTAGATTTTTATGTTAATGGAACTTTAGAATAGTACCAATAATAGCACGTCTGACGTTAATTAAAATTAATAAAGATCGCTTCTAGTGGAATATTCATAAAAATTATTGAAATAATTATCAGTTACTTGCACTTATTAGCGTTTTATAAATACCAGGATAGGAGTGGTATAATGAAGCAAAAAATAATAGAAAAAATACAGGAAATTATGAAATCTAAATGAGCAAATAAAATAATGAAATAAAGCAAAATCTATTATTGGGTACAATGTTTCTACTGTTAATTATCAGATCTCGATGAAGAGTGGAAAATAATCAAGAATATTTTTTGAATCACTGAGTTGTAGTAACGGACAGTGCAAATTTCTCGTAAAATTATTTCAGCAAGATTTGGTCCTCTTTTTTTTTTTTTTTTTTTTTTTTTAAATATTATTTTCCACATTGAAATTGTATCTGGAATGTATTTTGAAATTTTTATTTGTTTTTGTTCTGGCATTTCTGCTGCTACAGTTGAGTTTGGGGATTGGAAATTTATATGGGAATTGCTTAGGGTTAGAAAAGTGGTTTTAGGGTGTAATATTTTTCTTTTCCACACTCGCCATTTTATTGGCAATTGTCAATGCCTACACCTTTACAGCTCCTGATACAATGTATATGTGGATACAATTAGTGTAGGGCCATTATAAAAGGATCTCAACCTTTTATTCTCGTTCGTCCCTCCCGCAAATTTTTTCTAGATTTTTAACCAATGAGACAATTCATTCACTGCTCATTTGATACCCAAGTAAGAATGAGAGGAAAATACGGCTTTAGTAATGATGCTGTGTTGCTCTCTCTTTTTTTTATTTTTTTATATCTTCCTTTTCCGAAGCTAATTAAAAGAAAAGATAATTGAAAATATTTAGCCAATCTTTTTCAGATTGTTGTGTTTTCTTCATTTCATGGTAATATTAGTCTTTATAAATGCTTTCAATTAGGATGTGATTATTTATGTTATTGGTCCTAAATATATTACACTTCTTCAAAGTACATTACACTTTTTTTTAAACTTATTAATTTTGTTATTACATATTATAAATCGCTAGTGAATGTTTGAAAATAGGACGTTACAGTCACGAATCAACGGATAGTTAGTTTAGATGTTTTTTATATTACTATATATAATATATAGTAATAAAAAAACATTAGTTTAATAAAGGAAGTTAACTAACTGTAATATTAAGCATTAATAATAAGGTTCAATAAGATAGTGGAGAATGTCCTAAGGCAATACGATACATACCTCATTACATTAGTCATTTATACTCGTAGTAGGAAAGGTCGGGAAAGGAACAGTCGTACTCAAGAAGGGAAAGGTATATATTTCAAAAAATTCAATGCCCATAAACATTAATGTACTATTTTATATAAATATATTCCTTCCACATTTAGTACCTAATAAGTACTAGAAATTCAGAAATTATTTTTTTTTTTTTTTCTCAATTATTTATTAAACTTTGGTAAAAACATCCAAACCTACAAGTTAATAAAAGTTATTATATAAAAAATAGAAGTTATTAATTCATATATTCATGTCTACACAACAAGGAAATATAAGGTTTGTTTTTATTATTAATTTTTGTAGGTATACTAATTGGTATGTCTAAAATATTTGTGGGTGTTAATATTTTATTGTAAACAGAGTTGGGCAAATATTATTCGAATAACGAGGGAAGAATACTTTTTTATTCGTGAATTTTCTATTCGTACAAAACATATGATTAACCACCCGAATAATTTTCATTCGTCATTATTTTACACGAATAATCAATTATTCGTACAAAAACATATGATTGACCATTCGAATACTTTTTCATTCGTCATTATTTTACACGAATAATCAATTATTCGTACAAAAACATATGATTAACCATCTGAATACTTTTTTATTCGTCATTATTTTACACGAATAATCAATTATTCGGGCAAAACAATTCGAATAACCATTTGAATACTTTTGTATTCGTCCATTTTATAGAAAAATAATCTCTTATTCGAAAAAATTAAATAATTAACTATCCGAATACTTTTATATAATAAAGACTACATTTTTTGTCTTACAGCTATAAATGTATATTTTATGTTCGCGTATAGATTAATTTTAACTTTTCTGATTTCTAATATAAAAGGGTTCATTTTTATGTTTTGGGGTATGTAGAATATGAAAATACTGTCGATTTAATTATCTCGTATCGATTTATTTTAACTTTCTTGATTTTTAACATGTTACGGTCCCTTTATACGTTTTGAGGAATGCAGAATATGAAAATCATATCGATTTTGTGATCGTTTATCGATTCATATGAACTTTTCTGATTTCTAACATGTTAGGGTCTCTTAATATATTTCAATATATGCCAAAAAAGAATATGTTACTGATTTTATATTTTAACTTTCTTGATTTTTAACATGTTACGGTCCCTTTATACGTTTTGAGGAATGCAGAATATGAAAATCATATCGATTTTGTGATCGTTTATTGATTTATATGAACTTTTCTGATTTCTAATATGTAATTTTAAAAAAACTTTTTTACGGGTTCTATAAATTTGTATTTTATTCTTTGATACTTTGATTTCAATAGCGATGATACATTGTTGTTTTGGAATTTATGGTAATATCATCAACTATTTTTGATAAAACTAACTAAACCCGGTATACTTCGACAACTAAATCTTTACTTCTGACTTAATTTTACCAAACTTAAAGGACTAAGTTATGGGAGTTAATAGTACTTAATCATTTGAAAATGGAGGGTGTGATGTAATGTTATTGGAAGACATCACGCAGTTAGATGCCTCGCTATTGACAGTTCAATAAAGCACTTTCGGAAACAGCTCCTTGAAGATTACTTTGGAAACCCCTCACTCAAATGGCTCTTTTGATTCTCCTTTGCAAGAGCTCGCGTAATGGCAAGGAAGTGTGCAATTAACACTGAGGAATACTGAAAATAATATAAACTACATGAAATTTATTATATAATACCATTGAGGTTTATTGTTGAGCGTCGCAATAACAGAACTGAAATATAATAATGAATGTTTCTGAAACTTATTTAAGCTATTGAAAGATTCCAAAAAGTAAATAAACTTGATAATATTACAAAGTGGAATAGTTTTTGATGGTAAATAAAAACTTAAAGACAATAATGATAATAGGTTAGCATATTCTTTCCATTAGTAATCTTAATTCATTAGTAACTATTTCACACTACAACTCTAGTTTACCTCTTGGGGTCGTCTTTTGTGTCATAATATAGCTACTAATTCACAACTCGCTGTTAACTATCAACACAAGTGTTTTATTTGATCTTTGTTTTATTTTACAATTATTCATACAATGTAGTCTTCGACTGCAATTAAGGCAGTTGCGTGGGTTGTAACTTAAATTTTAAATACCAGTCCCTTCCACCTCCTCAAACAGGGCAGTTGCCTATTTAGATTTTTAGTTTTATATTTTATATCATGTCAAACGAAGTCTTTATTATAAATAAAAAAGCTTGTGTAGTTTCGTGACCGTAATCAATGCCATGATAGTGCCTTTGATATTGATTTTTTGAATGGTTCTCATTTTATTCTGTAGATGTACAATAAGACTGGGTTTGAATAAATACATATTCTGAGTGGTTAAGAAAATATTTTATTGATGTATGAACTTTAGTTAATCTAATATCTTTCAATAAACTCCCATCTAATTTTATACTTTTTTTTTGTCTTTATACT
>NW_027114700.1:578900-582675 GCF_000696795.3 Halyomorpha halys | reverse complement strand
TATATATGTTATAATCAGAGTATAGGCATTACGAATCTTAATACTTAAACTCCCCATCAACAAGGTCAACAAGCCAGAATGTATTTATAGAGGATTAAGGAGTAGAATAAAGCAGTATCCTAGCTGACTCTATGCATTTCATTTGTTGTCCCATTTTCTCTATTTATTTTTGAAGTTTCATTCTTGACCCTTTATAACTGATGCCGAAACCCGGGACTTTTAGATTGTGTAATCCAAACGCAATACCCGAACTGTTTTTTTTTTCTCTCTTTCTCTAATCGCTTATTTATGTCCTCGTCTCTCCCATTTTGGCTTTATGAAAAAAATATAGTGAGAGGAGCGGTTCTAACCGTGCCAGAAAATCCTTCGGTAGCTACAATTGTGAAATCATAAGATCGGAGGTTTCTGCCACTACCAACAACGACCTTGGCGGCAGCATATGCAACCACCTTGGAATAGATTCAGGTTCGCACCGAACAGCGCAGGATTTGAGAAAGAAGAATAGCGGAGTTGCAAGCCATTATGGGGCTCCTGTCAACCATTCTAAAAGGACCAGCTCGCCTGGGAGACCGGTAAACGAGAGGGCTTCCCCAGAGATCGTACTTTCATGTAAGAAATGATGTGCGCAATAATTGATGGACGCAAGAGAAGAGGAAGCTAGGATGGGAGTCTGGCTGAACAAGGGTTTCGTACAGTCAACCGAAAGCTGCGCCATGCTCGTGGAATTGGAGAGAGTTCCGTAAGTTATGATAGGGCAAGGCCTCAATACAACCTTAATCGTAACTCTCTATGTAAATAAGCACTGATAATGCATATAGGACCATTAAAGAGAGTATAAAGGCAGTATCGTTCTAGTAAGAGTGCGTTATAATTCTGTTTTCTTGTTACTTTTTTCAAGTGATTCAGTCCAAGTGCTCATAAGTGGTGCCGAGACCCGAACATTCTGTTTACTGATTGAAGATTTGTTTTTTTAAACTCTGTTCTCTCATCCAGGATTTATTTTTTTATTTCTTCCTCCGGCTTTTTTTTCTTATAATGTCACTTTTTTTTTTTTTTACTGACCAAGATGGTTAATGGTGATGGTCAACCATAACCACAGCCCGCAGTGAGGTCGCCAGTTTAACAGATCCCGGTGGCGC
The DNA here is from genome assembly GCF_000696795.3 of Halyomorpha halys. Classification (NCBI taxonomy): domain Eukaryota; kingdom Metazoa; phylum Arthropoda; class Insecta; order Hemiptera; family Pentatomidae; genus Halyomorpha; species Halyomorpha halys. Next base: position 581,536 of record NW_027114700.1, on the reverse strand, counting down.
AACTGGCTCCTGGAGTTCCTGCAGCCCCAGCTATTCCGGATGTCTCGGCGGTTGTTCCGGTGCTACCAGATACCACTCTCGCGGTTGCTCACGCCAATATATTGGCTAAAATGAAAGTAAGAGCAGCAACCTCTCAGGATATTAGAAAAGCCATCGCAGACCTGGAGCGGTTCTCAGGCGAAATCAGTAAGTTAGATCACTTTATTAAAGTTGGAGATCGCACCATGGAGAGCTTGGCAGCCAAGGTCTCAGAGGAATTTAAGACATGATCGACGTGAGCGCTAGAAAGGATGATTCAAGGATGGATGTCGATTATGGAGGACGTACCACCGCACAAGGAATCCGTCATCATGGAAGAGAAGAAAACCCAGGGATAGTGCTAAAGATAGAGGTATGGGTAGAGAAAGGCTACCGAGCCAGGGCAGAATACGTAATGGGGGAGGGAAGGAAGACAGGAAGTGTCATGGGTGCGGAAAATTTGGAAATCTGGTGGCCCAATGCCCCCGCACTAGGTGCTTTGAGTACGGCAATGAAGGCCGCATAGCACGACAGTGCCCTTATATGTACAGAAGGGTAGAGACGGGACCAGGAGAACCGATGGAAATATATTTCCAGAGAATACGGCGAAGAATACGAGAGGACAATAGACCTAGTGAGTCCTGCAGTGAAACCCCAGAACACTAGTAGTCCCCATACTATCCTGAGCTGGAAAACGATGAGAAAGCTGTGCGGAGGAGAGAGAGAATTCCAGTTAGATATTCAGGTATGTCAATATCAGTTAATCACCCTGGATTGGTCCTGTACAGTTAAAGGGGAGGCAGATATGGAATTAGGTAGTTGAGGGATAGAGGGAGAGAACTTACGGGTCCACATCGTGGAATAGATGCCCCGCGAATATCAGGCCATTGTGGGATGTGATCTGATGGGAAAAGCTGGGGCGCGGATTAGGAACACCAAGGGTCAGTGGCAAATTCAGTCAGGGAAGTAGAGGTATAGCTGTAGGTAACTTCGCCAAGAAGGGAGGAAAAGGATAGTTGCTATCCAGGGAAGGGGGAGTTGAAGAAAGGAAATTAAGAGGGAATACTCAGATATTTTCTTTAAAGAGGGAGACTTGTTGGTGGCGACAGGACAAACCATGCATGAAATCCCCTTGAAACAGGAGAAAGTGACGAACGAAAAAGAAAGGCGGTACGCACATGCGTTGAGACAGCACATTCGAGAAGAATTGTAGAACTTCAAGAAACAGGACATAATTGTTGACAGTACGTCACACTACAACAGCCCTCTGTGGGCAGTACGGAAGAAATGCGCAACAGGAGATAAGGGAGAGCGTTATAGGGTGGTAATTGATTACCGAAGCCTCAACGACAATACGGTGGACGAGAGGTATCCCATACCAAGATTAGAAGATATCCTGGATAGACTAGGAGGGCGACATTCTTCAATACCATGGATTTGAAAGCCGGGTACCACCAAATCAAAATTCACCCGGAAGGCCAGCATAAAACGGCCGTTACATTCGAAAGGAGGCATTATGAATTCACAAGGGTGCCTTTCGGTCTTAAAAATGCTCCTATCACGTTTCAGCGGCTGATGGACGAGTCCAAGAGTACATGAAGTACAAGAGTACAAGAGTACAAGAGTACAAGAGTATGAGGGACGACCTTCTACTGTTCGGCAAAACCGAGGAAGAACATGTGTCCCACTTGCATACAGAGTTCCAAGAGGTTAGGAAATTCGGGTTGAAGTTAACTGCAGAGAAGTCAATACTAGGACAAAACCAAATACATTTTTTAGGCACACTATTCCCAAACAGGGAGTCCAGTCTACGCGAATAAGGTAGAGACGATCCGGAAGGTGGCGATTCCAACCGACGTGAAGGGAATAGGGAGGTTATTAAGCGCCCTAAATTATTACAGGCGTTTCGTATATTCAGCCATGGCGAAATACCTGGTACCTTTAAATAACCTTCTGAAAAAAGGTAATAGGGTAGTCGTGACAACGAATATGGCCGAGAACATTAGAAAATGTATGGAGACACTTCAGCAGATTTTCGCATTACCAGATTTTCAACGCCCTTTTACCATCACTACGGACGCAAGCGAGTATGCATTGGGGACGGTATTATCACAGGACGGTGAGGGCGTAAGAAGACCGGTGGCATACGCTGATCGACGACTGACCGACGCAGCTATAGTGCTCTGGAGAAAGAACTCGCATTTCCAACATATAAATGGTGGATCTTACCAGCTTTAGATGCTTCTTAAAACGCTCTGCATATTTTTCCTCTTTAATATCCGGTTGTGACCAGAAATGATACTACCACCGTACTTGTTTTGTTCCATCTTCAGCAACCCCGTGGTTTTTGTCATCCAAATAATCTGGTACCTCTTGTTGTTTATAATATCCTCCATTTCCGTCGGTCTTCCATCGTTTGAACTTTCTTCTGCGGACGTTTCCTCCCTAATCTGGTACTCTGGTGAGGCTGATTGTTGTTCTTCTTCCCGATTCCACTCCTTCAAGAATTGCCTTCCAACTCCCAGATGTTTCTTCATGGTCATTTTCTACAGCGTTTATCATGATCGCTCGCGAAAGCCAATCTGCTACAACGATTTCCATACCATGTGTTAACGCCA
>NW_027114700.1:576565-576892 GCF_000696795.3 Halyomorpha halys | reverse complement strand
TGATGGAGTAGTAAGGGTGGTAAAATTAAAAACCGCTAGGGAGGATTTTGTTCGACCAGTCACAAAATTGGCCCCATTGCTTTCCTCAGATTAATTATTGTACAAAGGTTGTAAACTAAACTGAAATTTTTGTCCCAAGACAAAAATTGGTGAGCGGTATGTTTCTTCATGGTCATTTTCTACAGCGTTTATCATGATCGCTCGCGAAAGCCAATCTGCTACAACGATTTCCATACCATGTGTTAACGCCATAATATAATTACCTTGTAAATATTATTTGAGTTTTATTAGTGTTTAATTTAGTTACATATATTTGTATTTGTATTG
>NW_027114700.1:575217-576174 GCF_000696795.3 Halyomorpha halys | reverse complement strand
GATATTTAGCACTCTAGATCTCAAGGCTGGGTATCATCAAATAAGGATGCATCCAAGGGACCAACCGAAAACAGCATTCACGTTCGAACGGGGCCACTACGAATTTACGCGAATACCATTTGGACTGAAAAACGCCCCCATCACCTTTCAGAGACTTATGGATGAATTTCTTAGGGGTATAGATGAGTCCATGTGTCAAGTGTATATGGATGATTTATTAGTTTTTAGTAAGTCATAGAGGGAACACAGAGTACACTTGGAGACTGTATTTAACAGAATCCGCCAGTTTGGACTCAAATTGTCTCGGGAAAAATCGTCTTTGGGTCAGGAGGAGATCGGTTTCCTGGGGCACATCATCTCGAAGGACGGGGTTAAACACAATGCGCACAAAGTGGAAGCTCTACAACGAATGGCAGTCCCCAAGGATGTAAAAGGAGTCAGGCGGTTGTTGGGTGCCCTTAATTATTACCGACGTTTCGTGCCAGAGATGGCGGAGCATTTAGTCCCTCTCAACAATCTCCTGAAAAAGGGAAGCCGTATAGTGGTAACGCCGGCCATGGAGAATAACATCAAACGGTGCGTGGAAAGATTGCAGAGAGAACCGGTACTGGCGTTCCCAGACTTCAGTAAACAGTTCACAATTACGACGGATGCCAGTGAATACGCATTGGGGACGGTGCTTTCGCAGGATAGCGAGAAGGGAGAACGGCCAGTGGCATACGGAAGCAGGAAATTGACAGACGCGCAATCACGTTACAGTGCCCTACAGCGCGAACTATTAGGGATTGTGTGGGCAGTGGAGCACTTCCGACCATACGTGTTTGGGAGGCGGTTAAGGATCCATACCGATCACCGACCTCTTCAGTGGGTAGGAAAACTGAAGGAGTCTTCTGCGCGCATCACTCGCTGGAAGGAGCTGCTGGGTCAATTCAATATGGAGATAGCCTATAAGCCAGG
>NW_027114700.1:572942-575167 GCF_000696795.3 Halyomorpha halys | reverse complement strand
ATAGTTTGTTAATTGAGCTCTATATTATTTAGAAGGTTTTTATTTGTTTTCAATATAATTTATGTATTTAATTTAATTTAATTTACAAATAAATGATTTATCCGAGCCAGCGTTTATTTATTTTTTTTTAGTTAAGCTTTCCAACAAGGAGACTATGTCGAATTGAGGTGGCTTAACACCATGTTTGTACTTTATGTCCATGTTATACTGGCTCAACTGTTCCTTCCACCATGTGACTCTCGCGGATGATTCCTTTAACTTCCCCACTCGTTGCAGGGGCCTGTGGTCCGTTTGAACCCTAAACTGTCTTCCAAACAAGTAGGGTCGGAAATGCTCAATTGCCCACACAATCCCCAGTAGTTCTCGTTCCAAGGCGCTGTAACGTGCTTCTGCCTCTGTGAGTCTTCTACTAGCGTATGCCACAGGACTTTCTTCTACCTCACCCTCCTGTGACAGCACCGCTTCCAGCGCGTACTCTCTAGCGTCTGTTATTAACGTGAATTGCTTTAGGAAGTCGGGAAGCGCTCCTACTAGTTCCTTCTACAGCTGGTTTATACATTTACGAACATTGCTCTCAATGGCTGGCGTCATTACTATCGAACTACCTTTTTTTTAGCAAATTATTAAGGGGTACCAGATATTCCGCCATATCAGGGATGAACCGACAATAGTAGTTTAATGTCTCTAACATCCTCCTAAGTCCTTCTATGTCCGTTGGCACCGCCATCCGATGTAAGGCCGCTATCTTCTACTCATTCGGTCTAACCCCTTCCTGAGATATGGTATGTCCTAGAAAATTTATCCGTTTTCGTCCAAGCAATGACTTCTCCCGAGATAGTTTCAGCCCGAAGTCTCGTATCCTCTGGAACACGCTGTGTAGATGCTTCACATGGTCCTTTTCCGATTTATTAAATACTAGGAGGTCGTCCATGTAAACCAGGAATTCTGCTTCATATAATCCTCTCAAGAATTCTTCCATCCACCTCTGGAGTGTAATGGGCGCGTTCTTCAGTCCAAACGGCATCCTCGTAAATTCGTAATGCCCTCTTTTGAAAGTAAAAACGGTTGTGTTGGTCCTCTGGGTGCATACGAATCTGGTGATACCCTGCTTTCAAGTCCAAGGTACTAAAGATTTTAGGGCCTCCAAGTCTGTCAAGGATATCCTCAAACCTCGGTGTCGGGTACTTCTCATCGACGTTATTCTCATTGAGCTTACGATAGTCGATGACCACCCTTTATTTTTCCTCTTTCTCACCGGGCAACCCTTTCTTGTGAACTGCCCGTAACGGCTTTTGCTCATCAAATACGTCTTCAATTTCTGATACTCCGTCTCTGCCGAAGGCTTATCATCCTTACTTGTTGGACATTAATCTCCATTAGCTCGCCTTTGTCCATATTCCTTCTTCGATATATGTATGGGCGTTGCCGGGCGATGTGTCCTTTGTTTCCACACTCGAAGCACCGAGTTCAGGGACACTGAGCCACCAGGTGCTCATTTTTTCCGCAACCATGACCCACCGTCCTCCTCCAAATGCCTTCTTCAATCTTGCCTTGATCACGCTCCAGGATATCTCCTCATCCGCTTGAATTTGATTAAGGATACTTCTTTTCACCCTGCAAACGACTGCTTCCCTTAACCCCTCCGCATCCTCACTGTCGAGCAGGTGTTCGGCTGTCTTAGCATCTATTCAACCAATTAGTCGGTCACCCTGTTTCAGGATGGTTTAACTCCTGTCTCCCCGGTGAACCTTTCTAGGTCGGAAACTGCCTTTCCTAAGTCCTGGACGGTTGCCGTGCGGACTTTGATCCATTCCAACGTCAATGGCATGAGCTTGCGCTAGTGATTCTTAGTTCAGAGAAAACAAAGAAGAAAGAAAAACATTTTTTTTAGACTCAAAATTGTTAAGGTTCCCAAAGTCCCGGGTTCAGCACCACTTGAGTATTGTCGAGTGAAAACAGTGAAAAGGGTATGAAATGACTCTCACGAGTTCCAGAAATAGAATGCTCTATATTTAATCCAGTACTTCTACATATACATGTTAATCAATTTTTCGACACGATCAGCTGATACGGCCGGTCAGCTGTTATCGTGCTTCGGCCGTGACCTTAGATATGTATATGTATGTATGTAAGTTATTATGAGTCAGAACTGAAGATTTAAAAAAAAGGAAAAATAGGGGCACGAAATGAGACACGCAAGCTCAACTAAGATACTCATTTATTCC
>NW_027114700.1:571203-572264 GCF_000696795.3 Halyomorpha halys | reverse complement strand
ATTAAAGGTGGAGATCACCTGATAGCACGGATAGCGGTAAAAGAAGGGGAAAATTTGCTGAGTGGGGCAGATGCGATGTCGTTGAGGGCGGCAGTGATCTGCCGGATAAAAAGGAACATCTTAAATCATATCCAGGCAGATCAGGAAACGCCATGGAGCACGGTGAAGGAGAGATTGAAAAAAGCGTTCGGGAGCGGGCAGGTGGACACCCGAAGAGGACATTTTCCGGATGTTCCGGGAAGAGAAGAAGTCCAGACAAAGTAACGGGCAGTTCGCTGGAATCCTGCTCGCCGATTTCAATCAAATTACGGACAAGTTGAGTGAGACGAGGAGTACAACGGAGGTGCAAGGCACCACGGGATTCCTGTCCACCATCTTGAAGGTGCAATTGGCTCGAGAGACAGGAAAACGAGAGGGCATGCCCAGAGAGCGCATTTTTTCGAATGTGCCCAAGAAATGATGGACGCTAGCGCAAGGGAGGAAGAAGCTAGGACTGGAATTGAAGAGGCCGGCTGGACAAGGGTCGCGTATAATCGACCGAAAGCCGCACCAAACTCATAGAGAAGGCGAGAGTTTCGAGAGAGCGGAAGAGAAAGAAGCGGGGCAGGAGAAAGGGTGGCAAGCCGAAAGCTAGCGGAAGGAGAGAGGACCGGAGATGCCATGGTTGTGGCAGGACTGGGCACCTGGTAGCGCAGTGCCCCCGTACGAAATGCTACGAGTGCGGGAATGAAGGACATATGGCAAGGAATTGTCCGTATATGTTCAAGCGGAGAAATACGAACCAGGGCGAACCAATGGAGGTGAACGCTCAGGGGATAAGGAGAAGAAGAATCGTAAGGAGAGCGTACGAGTCGGAAACGGAGTCGGCCGAAACGTCCGAAAAATCGGAAACGGAGTTGGAAGGAGGTGAGAAAAGATTCGAGAAGGTGAGAAGAGGAGAAAGGCGGGCGGAGGATGAAGGAAGGAAACAAGAAGAAATCTGAGGTGCGTACCAGGGGAGAGGCGGCCGCGTGTTGGTGAGTTGCAGCGTCGAAGGGAAGCGTGGCGGTCTGCCTATCATC
>NW_027114700.1:555880-567823 GCF_000696795.3 Halyomorpha halys | reverse complement strand
TGTAAAAAGGAAAGAGCGTGAGTGGATGACCAGTGTAAATAGCCTTAAGTTGTATATGTAAAATTGTGTAAATAGCAAAATGTTAGAATAAGTTTGGTAAAGCGTTATAAAAGTGTGTAAATAGCAAAATGTTATATTAAGTTTGGTAAAAGTGTGTATATTTAGTTTTCATTTCTTTGTTGTACCATATTGCATAGTATTTTGTTTTTTTGTTATTTTTACTTTTTGTCGTAGATTACGAGAAATTGTTTGTAAACTGGCAGGGGGGAGTTATAAACAGAGCATAGGTATTATGAGTCTTAATACCTAAAAAACCCATGTAAACAAGCCAGAAGGTATATATGTAGCATTATACAGAGGAATAAAGCAGTATCTTAGTGAAGCTTGTATGTCTCTTTTCGTGCCCCTATTTTCCTTTTTTTTGACTCTTGAGTTCTGACTCATCATAACTTATATATATATATATACATTCTGGCTTGTTGACATGGGAAGTATAGGTATTAAGAGTCATAATACCTATACCCTGATTATAACTCGTAAGGTGAAAATACCGTAGTGGTCCTTTGTCCGCATGATATTCCCGCAAATGGTCACTCAGAGTGCTATGCAGTCGTTCCCCTCTACTTTTAGGATGACCTGGGATGATAATATGCCAATCTAACTCTAAAGTCTTCATCTCTCCCCTGATTGTGGCATTATCAAACCCCCGTCGGAGGAAATTCGCCTAGGGACCCCATAAAATTGGAACCATGTTCTCAGCACGACTATTACTGCCTCCGCTGTCCTATCTTGAGCCAAATGTGCCATGGCCACTTTGCTAAAGAGGTCGATGACGATTATCCACTTGAACCCTTTCCATCTAAACGAGTCAATTTGGATGTCACTCAGTGGTTTCAATGCAGTCGGTGTATCTTCTTGCACTGCCTTCGGTGGGTGGCGGTCGTACTTCGTACTAAGGCATATATCACAACCTCCTATAACCTCCTGGACCGTCTTCTTCATCCCCCACCAAAAATAGCGACGCTTGAGTGCTTATGTCTCGCTCACACCGCGATGGTCTTTCCTTGATGGTGAGCTAGAGTAACTTCCTTTTGCCGTTCTCCGTCTCGCAGTCTCCACCATCATCGTGCAGCGGATAAACATCCTATCGATCCCTACTTGTTCAAGTCTCCACAGCCGTCTGATCTTCTCCCATATGACCTCATTCCCTACGTAGAGATAATGCGTTTTTCCAGCCTTCGATGCATCCATTAGCGACCGACATATCTGATCCTCTCTCGACCCTGGTTGTGACCATATGGTGTTAATCGAGGTTTGTCCATTCTTAGTGTATTCCACCTTCATAAGGCCAGAAGTCCTCGTTTTCCATATTATCTGTAGCTTTTTGTCATTTACAATCTCGTCCATTTCCTCTATCTCGGACGGTCAATCTCCCGTAGAGCTATCATCACGGGACGACGGAGTTCATTCCTCCTGCGGCTTTGTAGTTGAAGTCTCCCCTTCCCCTTGGGTCCATTCCCGTAGGAATTGTCGGACATCTTCTCTCGGTTCTCCCTGTTCCTCCTCTACCGCATTTACGATTATTGCCTGCGACAACCAATCTGCCACTACATTCTCCTTCCCCGGTTTATAAACAATCTTATATCTCTGGGGACTGTCATTCGTTTCAATGCCTCTACTTTGTGAATGTCGGGTTTGACGCCATATTTCGAGATGATATATCTCAGGAAGCTGATCTCCTTCAACCCCAACAATGATTTTTCAAGTGACAATTTGAGCCCGAACTGCCGAATTCTGTCGAATACCATCGCCAGATGTACTTTGAGCTCCTGCTCCGCTTTGCTAAAGACCAATAAATCGTCCATGTACACTTGGCACATGGATTCATCTATACCTCTGAGAAACTCTTTCATCAGTCTCTGAAAGGTTATGAGAGCGTTCTTCAGTTCGAACAGCATTCTCGTAAACTTTTGAAACACGTTTGAAAGTGCATCTTTATTTGATGATAACCGGCCTTGAGGTCGAGTGTACTAAATATCGTAGCTCCCGCTAACCTATCGAGGATGTCTTCCAACCGGGGAATAGGGTACCGCTCATCTACCGTATTCTCATTTAGCATTCGATAATCGATGACAACACGGTACTTTTCCGTTTTCTCCCCCGCCACAGCTTTCTTTTTTACGGCCCTTAAGGGACTATTGTAGGGTGAAGTGCTATTAACAATGATTCCTTGCCTCTTTAGATTCTCAATCTCATCCCGTGTATGCTCGCGCAATGCTTGAGGGTATCGGCGCTCCTTTACGTAGGTTACCTTTTCGCGCTTCAATTATATTTCAGTCTCCCCCGTTGCCGATAACACCTCGCCCTCTTTGAAGAATGTGTTCTCGAACTCCTGCATAATGCACGGTCTCCAACTTCCTTCGCTACTTATTGCCCCCACTTGTACGCTATCGCCTAATCTCTGACACAGAAACAAGTATCCCCCTATTATGATATCCCATCGACCTGCAGTACTCTTGACTCTCGCGCCCACTTTAGCCAACAAATCGCACCCTATAATCGCTTTATATCCCCGAGGCATGCTCTTGACCACATGGACCGTAATCGAATCCACTACTCCCCACCGACTCAACCCCATACATGCCTCCCCTCGACGCTACAGGGCCCACCCAGGGTGATTAGTTTACACTTACATACCTTTACCTGGGGTGTCTCCTCTCCTTCACTCAGCCTTTCCAACACTCCATTGCATAAGATGGTATTTGAACTCCCTGTGTCGACAAGGCACAGCACTCCTCTCACGCAGATGATAGGCAGACCGCCACGCTTTCCCCTAACGCTACAACTCACCAACATGCGGCCGCTCTCCCTTGGCATACACCTCAGATTTCTTCCTGTCCTCTACCTTCGTCTTCCGCTCGCCTCCCTCCTCTTCTTACCTTTTCGAAATCTTTTTCACCTCCCTCCAACTCTGTCTCCGATGTTTTGGCCGACTCTGTCTCCGATTCATATGATCTCCTAGAGATTCTTCTTATCCCCACTCTCTGGGCGTTCACCTCCATTGGTTCGCCGTGGTTTGTATTTCTCCGCCTGAATATACATGGACAATGCCTATATGCCCTTAATTTCACACTCATGGCATTTTGTACGAGGGCACTGTGCCACCAGGTGCACGGTCCTGCCGCAGCCATGGCATCTCCGGTCCTCTCTCCTCAAGCTACTCTTGGGCTTGCTGCCTTGGTTCGGTCGCCTTTCTCCGGTCCCGCTTCATTCCCTTCCGCTATTTCGGAACTCTCTTCTTCTCCACGAGCTTGGTGCAGCTTTTGGTCGACTGTACGAGACCCTTGTCCAGCCGGCCTCCTCGACTCCCATCCTAGCTTCCTATTCTCTTGCGCTGGCGTTCATCATTTCTTGTGCACAGTCCATGAACGTGCGATCTCTGGGCAAGACCTCTCGTTTCCCTGTCTCCCTGGCTAACTGCACTTTTAGAATGGTGGACAGGAATTCCATAATCCCTTGCACCTCCGCTATGCTCCTCGTCTCTCTCATCTTATCCGTAATTTGATTGAAACGAGCGAGGAGGACTCCAGCGAACTGCCCGTTGCTTTGCCTTGGCTTCTTCTCTTCGCGGAACATCCGAAAAATGTCCTCTTTGGGTGTCCATCTGCCCCCGTCAAAAGCCTTTTCCAATCTCTCCTTCACCAGGTTCCATGGTTCCATGGCGTTTCCTGATCGGCCTGGATATGATTCAGGATGTTTTGTTTTATTCGACAAATCACAGCTCCTCTTAACGAACTAGCGTCCGCCCCGCTCAGCAGTTTTTCCCCTCATTTTGCCCCTATTCTTGCTATCAGGTGATCTCCACCTTTTATAAAATAATTCAGCTCACCTACCTCCCCAGTGAATTTCTCTAGATCTGAGACAGCCTTCCTCAATTCCTGTGCTCTCCCGGAGCGAACCTTAATCTATTCCAGGGTGGTCGCATGTGCTGACGCCAAGGTCGTTGTCGGTAGTGGCGGAAGCCCCTGCTCTTGTGATTCGACCATTGTCGCTGCCGGAGGATTTTCTGGAACCGTTGCTCTCAGAATATTCTCCATAAAATTTCAGCCTAAGCTAAAACGAGAAAAGCCAAGAAAGAGAGAGAAAAAAAACGATTCCTTTATTGCAATCGTATTACACGGTCTGAAACTCCCGGGTTTCGGCAGCAGTTGTGATGAGTCAGAAATGAAGATTTTAAAAAAAGGAAAATAGGGGCACGAAATGAGACACGCAAGCTCAACTAAGGTACTCATTTATTCCACTTTCTAATCCTATACATATACATTCTGGCTTGTTGACATGGGGAGTTTAAGTATTAAGAGTCATAATACCTATACCCTGATTATAACTTGTATGCAGACACGTAAGCTCACAAAAATGTCTGATCTTTAATCTAACCTTTATTTACCGTACATTACCATACAATCTGAAGAAAAAGTGCTCATTTCCGTAACTAATCTATTCATATTAAGCTATCTTTGGAGTGTGATTCTTTCGTTAGCCACTTCGCAAAATAAAATATAAATAGAGTTACCTACCACAGCTGTAATGCTATTATTTTAAGGCATTTAATTAGTCATAATAGTTATGTATTTGATACAAACTAACGAGTAAGAGCATATCCATATAATTTGTTTTTTTTTAAATACACAAAAGTAAAATTTGTAATTAATATTAACAAATTATTTATTCTAATCAGTGAGAGACTGATATTTTGAATTATATCAAGAACTAAGGTATTAAATGCTTTTTAACACCCAATTATACTGCGAAAAATCACTTTCTATCATCATCAACCTGGTTTTGGCCCCTGCAAGATATTGCCATCATTTCTTCGACTTGAGCAAGGGTCTTTCAAGCTCTATTCCTGAAAGTTCTTGGTCACTCAAAAAAACCCCCCAAAAAAACAGGTTTTTGATTTATTCGTACAATTCCAAAAACCAGAATAACATCTATAAAGTCCCCACAAACTTTATTAATAACTTCAAGTGTCCAATGCTTCGGTCGATCAGGCCATCATCAGAGACAATCTATTAAATTAAAACATTTATGATAAATTATTATTGACAATAATAACAGTTTTGTTGCACACTTGAAGTTTTTAATAAATAGTGTTGGAATTTTGGTTGTAATTTATTTTAATTGAATTATAATTTCAGTCTCCCAACAAGATATTAGAAAATGTATACCAAAATAACTTTCTAACACAAATTTTAAAAGTGAAGAAGTGTATTGTATTTCTACATATTGTGAAATTATCACGAGTTTCAATCATGAAAACGTTTTAATTAATTCAAACACTATCATTGGAGACCATAGTGACACAAAACGAATGCCTAACTATTTTAAAATTTTCATAATTCATATATCAATTTTTTTTTCCATTCCTTTGATGATTGTTTAATATATTTTTTATTTCTCTTCAGTTCCAAAGCCCTAATTTCAGTTTTTTCCTTTATTTTTTTGTAATTATTATCATCACTTGGTTGTTGATCTCCATTATGTGCGTCTACCTCTTTACTGGTATTTTCAATCCAACTGGACCACTTTTCAACAAAATTCACAACATCTGTAGCCCACTTTGACCACTTTTTCATATCTGCAGAAGTTTTTATTGGTTTAGAAGTTCTTGGGCGTTCACAAACAGTGGTTGCAATCATAGCTACTCTTTTTTTTCGAGCGATTTTAGTCCGGTTACATATTTCTTTTTGCTCTATTTTTTTTACCTCATAGTAACATCCTTCTTTGTTTTTTGTAACACGGTACGCACCTATCGTCTTGACACCTGATGGTGCAGAAGGTATAATATGTGGTTCTTCTGATGTTATAGCATCTCGCACTGATTCATCCTCAGTTAATGTATCGGGCTCTGTTTTCATTTTTGTGTCTTCTTCAACCTCGATTTGGTCTTTGCCTGGTACGTCTCCTGTAGCAGATTCATCGATGCCAACATCTTCTGTTGGCGTTTCCTGTGCATCAATATCTTCACCTTTTTCCTCTGTTTCCGCTTCCTCTTTCTCCTTCGGTTTTTCCTCTTCAAGTTGCTTCCTTTTTTCTTCTTCTTCTGCTTCTTCAAGTTTCTTCTGTTTTTCCTCTTCCTCCTTCTGTTTTTCCTCTTCCTCCTTCTGTTTTTCCTCGTCCTCCTTCTTTTTTTCCTCCTCCTCCTTTTTTTCCTCTTCTTCCTTCTGTTTTTGCTCTTCGAGTTCTTTTTGTTTTGCTTCTTCTTCTTCTTTCGCTTTCTGTTCTTCAATTTCCCTTTGTTTTTTTTCTTCTTCTTCCTGTTTTTGCTTTTCTAGTTCCTTTTTTCGTTCTTCTTCCTCCTTTAGTCTTTCTTCTTCTAGTTTGTTCTGTTTTTCTTCTTCCTGCTTCTTTTGTTCCTCTTCCTCTTTCTTTTTTTCTTCTTCTTCTTTCTTTTTTTTTTCATCCTCTTTCTGTTTTTCCTCTTCTTCTCTCTGTTTTTCCGCTTCCTCCTTTTTTCTTTCCTCTTCCTCCTTTAGTCTATCTTCTTCAAGTTTCTTCTGTATTTGTTCTTCCTCTTTCTTTTTTTCCTCTTGCTCCTTCTCTTTTTCCTCTTGCTCCTTCTCTTTTTCCTCTTGCTCCTTCTTTTTTTCCTCTTCCTCCTTCTTTTTTTCCTCTTCCTCCTTCTTTTTTTCCTCTTCCTCCTTCTGTTTTTCTTCTTCCTCCTTCAGTTTTGCATCTTCTTCTTTCTTTTTCTTTTCATCATCTTCCTCTTTTGATTTATCCCCTTCTTCTTTCGGTTCCTCTTTAGTTTTTTCATCTTCGACTTTATGAGTTTCCTCATCGGGCTCTTTCTGTCCTTCTTTCTCTTCTTTCGTTTTTTTTTCATCTTCTATCTTTGGTTTTTCTTCTTCTTCCTTCCGTGGTGGTTTTTTTTGTTTCTTAGTAGGATCTTTCTCTTTTTTTGGTGCTTCAGTTTCTGATTTAAATGATAATACAGTTGACGATTTCTTTGCTGTTTCTGGGCTTGGCCATTTAGTATATTCTTCACAAATTTTCTTGTCCGCCTTTTCCAATTGAAGCGTTAACCATACAGCAAACCTTTCTGCCAAAAATACTTGGATTCTTTGCACCTTATTTTGAGGATCATTGAGAGTACACCATTCCCCAGTTATTCCGCACATTTGATTTAGTATATTTTCAGCAATTGTCTCAACTCTTTTTGAACGTGTAGCACAAGTCAATGACACTAGATAATCAGTTATTTTAGCTGTTAGCAATCTTTCGAACTCCTTTAACCAGTGTTCTTTGACATTTAGATCGATTTCGTAGCATTTGTTGGATTTTTTTTTTTTTTTAGCAGTTTTTAGAGATTTAATGAACTCCCCAGCTTTCCTGTAAAAACAAATGCACTTTAACAAATCATTACTTTATATAAGTATGTCATACGCCCTTAATTGAATTGAAATATAATGGCTAGTTGATTGCAGATTGATGAATTCAAATTTAAAAAATACTATGAATATATATTGTAGTGATATTTTACGTCTTTTATCATATAAAATCAAAAAAACAGAGACATGGAAAATTGTACAATTAAATCTGAATATTTTACGAAAATTGATTAATATCAATAGTGTGGAGAAATCATTGTTGTCCTGGCGTTAAAAGAATGTTTTATACTTAAGGAGTTACAATTTATTCCATAAGTCTAAATTTTTGCAAGAAATATTTGCGATTTATAAATAACTCCTTTAGAAAAATGGGCTTAAATGACATATCAAATCATTACATTGATAAATAACATTTATTTGATCATTTTTTTGTGAAATGAATATTTTTTAATTTTTAAGCAATACATTTTAAAATTTAAATGTTTAACACTAGAATGATTTTTGTTAGGAGACCTGACAGTCTAGATAAAACATACACCGTTTACCATTCGCATGTAATTAGCGATATATAACAATTATAAGTGCTTATAAAACGTGTAATTTAGTAAATAGTAGATTAAGTTTTTAAAGGCTTCAAAAACTATTTTAAACATAAACAGAGGGTGTAATTAAGTAAAAGTGCGTATTAAAATGAGATTGTCAATTGTAATATGATTCATAAACTAAGCAAACGGATCCAACAGTTCCTTCTGAGCATTAGCAAGGCCAAGACGTGTATCACATGCAAGTGTTATTTAACAATTATAAAAATCAATATAAGGTGAATAGGATAATTTAGGAAATATAAATAATCACTGAATTGTTTTATAGTGATCCTTATCAAATAAAAAATAATGTTCCGACCAAAATATTTTAAGCTTATCCAAGTGAAGTTGTAAAGTTATGGATTTGAAAATAATTATGAAGAATCACTATGAGGAGGCCATCTCAACAAGCAGTGAACTTCATTTGAAATATTCACATACTACGTATATATAGTAATAAAGAAGAATTTATATAATACAATTTAATATTTAAATTATATATTCTTGATAGTAAGTTGTTAAATAAATATGTATAAATTAAACATTTGTGAGCACAAACAATAAAAAAGAGAAGAGGTAGAGAGAACTGACCAACTCGGTTGTTACTCAAAGACTGATCTTTGTTGAGTCAAGTTTGGTATCTGCTATATATATGCTATTCGATTAGCTGATATTGAGTTACACCACCTGACTGAAACTCCCACCGCCAGTTTACCAACAATCCTCGTTAACACTATTGTGTACAGAATAAGATATATATATATATACATCATTGATCTGCTGATCACCTGACATTGAAATAACAGCTGACTAAGGCTGTAACTCCCCCCACCAGTTTAGGAACAATCCTCGTAAACTTATACTATACAATAAAAATAATATAAAATATAACAACAATCACTATTTACAATAAATAAAGTATACACAATAAACAAAACAAAAGATTGACAGTCCTCATAAACTCTATTACAAACTAAAAGTAAAGCAAAACAAAAATAAAATCAAGAATCTATACAATTTTTAAAAAAATCAACATAATTTATTCAATACATCTTCATAATCAGAGATAAATTAAAAAAAAAATTAAATTACCACTTACCCCAGTTTGATCCCAACTGAAATTGGGCTGAGTAAATGGGGAGCGAGGGTACTCTTGTAGTACACGTGGTGAATAGCACGCTGCGGGAGTATCATTTGATTGTCGGGTGTGATTTGTTGGAGAAAGTGAGGACTAGTCTGAGACTGAACAGGGGTAAGTGTCATGACTCAACTGAGGGAACGAAATTTTGTTGCCATAGGGTCAAGAGGAGTGAGGAGGTGCGATTTCTATTGCATGAAAGATTGGCGTCACTTCATTCAATCGGAATTTCGGGATATTTTTTTTTTGTTTGGGGAAAACTTTGCACCATATAACACTCAAAACAGAAAGGGTCACGTACGTGAAAGAGAGAAGGTATCCGCAGGCGCTTCACCATCATATCCGGGAGGAGTTAGAGAAACGCAAAGAACATGGGAACATAGTCAATAGTACGTCGCCGTGTAACAGTCGTTTGTGGGCAGTTCGTAAGAAGGATGCGCCGGAGGATCAGTCAGAGAAATATCGGGTGGTGATAGACTACCGCAAATTAAACGAGAATACCATAGGCGAACAATATCCGATCCCTCGTTTTGAGGACATACTGGACAGTTGGGGGGGGGAGGGTCACAAAGATGTTCAGCATCTCAAAGTGGGATACCACCAGATAATGATGCATCGAAGGGACCGACATACGACGGCATTCACGTTCGAGAGAGATCACTATGAGTTTATGCGGATACCGTTTGGATTGAAAAACGCCCCTATCACGTTCCAACGGCTCATGGATGAGTTCCTACGAAGCATCGACGAATCGATATGCCAATTGTATATGGATGACCTTATGATCTTTAGCAAATCCGAAGAGGAACATGTGGCGCACTTGAGGGTGCTGTTTCGGAGAATTTGGCAATTTTTTCTCACATTGTCGCAGGAGAAGTCGACGTTGGAGGGAAAGGGAAGTAAACTTCTTGAGACACACGATATCATAGGAGGGGTCAAGCCCGATGTGCATAAGGTTGAGGCGTTGTTGATGATGGTAGTGCTCAGGGATGTAAAAGGTAATCGCAGACTTTTGGGGGCCTTAACTATACCGACGTTTTGTCCCGGAAATGACGGATAGGTTGGTCTCGCTCAATAACTTGTTAAAAAAAAGGTTCCAAGATTATAATTACGCTGACGATTGAAGATAACATTCGACGTTGTATGAAGGAACTCCAAAAAGAACCGATATTCGCGTTTCCAGACTTCCAGAAGACCTTCACTATTACAACTGACGCGATACGAAGCGAATACGCGCTGGGAGCAGTGCTGTCCCAAAAGGGCGAAGGGAGGGGTAGGGAGCCCCCGGTCGCGTATGGCATCAGGTGGTTGACGAGTGCGGAGTCGAGGTACAGTGCTCTCAAACGGGAATTGCTTGGTGGGGCAGTAGACCATTTTAGACCCTACGTTTTCGTTTCGAGTCCATACACACCACCGTCCACTTCAATGGATGGGGAAACTCGAGGAGTCGTCAGCAAGGGTCCACGGTGGAAGGAACTCCTTGGGCAGTACTATATGGAAATAGTGTACAAGCCGGGAAAGAAGAATGTCATGGCCGACTGGCCCTCACGGCTCGATTACAGTAAACGATATAGAAGAAGAGCAAGCAGCGCTATCGGGCGATGTCCGGCAGATCTTAAGAGAGTGGACACCAGGGGAGGATGAGACCCAGGATATATCGGGACAGAGCGAGGGAATTCTACCATCGGAAGACGGGAGCTCGGAAGGAGACAGACCCACGGAGATGGGGGAATCGGAGGAAATAATTAATGATAAGTCCCGCCAGATCGTCTGGAAAACTAGGACACCGGGTCTGATGAAAATCTAATATGGGGGAAAAGGGAACAGCGAAATGTCAACTATTTGGTCGGCACCGGGGGCCAAGGGGGATCAAATTTGTAGAGCCCTTAAAGACGCCTCTAAAGCAGGGAGGACGTACCACATTTACGTGGGTAACGCCGTCATCTGGGATAAGTTTAAGAGGCTGCGGCGGTCAGAGCAAATAAGCGTCGATCGGATGTTGTTTCGGTGTACGCTAATGGTGAAAATTATTAGAGATGAAGACCGGCAGAAAGAAGTTACCCTTGCTTATCACCAGGACAAAACGAACCATCGGGGTCTAAATGAAACGTTAAGGCTCTCAAGCGAAAATATTTTTGGCGGGGGATACTTTGAACGATACAGGACACCATAGGGGGTTGTAGTGTCTGCCTGAGTTTCTCGCCTCAATTTGAGAGATGTAATGGTGGTAGTTAAAATTGGGACCATCGTATACCGCAAATTAGGAAGTAATCGCGGAAAGGAGGTATTGCGCTATGGGGGCCCATTTCGGGTGATTACTTTTCGACAGCACAACGTTGTCACAATAGAAAGTTGAGTGAACCACGGAAAAGGAGGACGGTTCACCTTGAGCAATTAAAACTTCTTGATATGTCACCACCTAGGGACCTGGAGTGCCTCCTTCCTAATACCAGGGAAACTTTCCATACAGGGTGGGGTGCACAATCTTTTTTTGTGTATGTAAGAGATGGTTCTTTATTATTTTTTCCTATTCTAATATGTAATGTGTAGATTCTGTCCTAGGTTGTAAGAGGAGTTTTACTTCGTCTTTGTAAATGAAGGAATAATTGTTTTACTTTAGTTTTAATTATGTTACTTCACATTTTTGTAATCTTGTTCTCTAGCTGTATGATAAACTCTCATTCGGTTCACGGTTGCTTTGGTAGTATTTTTTATTTCCTTATTGTTATTAGTTTACGAGATGTGTTACGGGGGAGTTATGATACAAGGGTACCCGTTATCTCCCCTAATACCTATTGACCTATGTAAATACTGTACAAATGTATATATA
>NW_027114700.1:546737-555530 GCF_000696795.3 Halyomorpha halys | reverse complement strand
GGCTTGTTTACATGGGGAGTTTAGGTATTAAGACTCATAATACCTATGCTCTATTTATAACTTAATATATATAAGTTATAATACGACAAGGCGTATTGTCCGCCTTAATACTCCCAACCCATGTAAATAAACAACCAAAATGTATAAGACGCATTAAGAGAGCCGAAACCCGGGAATCCCTTGAATTTACTTCCGGTTTAATATTCAGTCAACAGTTTTCTTTTCTTTTTCTCTCTGCATTCAAGTTCTTTCTTTTCTTTTGATTTTTTTTTTCTCTTCTTCCTCTTTTTTTTTTTCGAAATCTATGAGAATGAATGTGGACGGGACCACGATCGTGCAAGCTGCGAGTTTCAATATACCACCAGAGGGGGCAGGAGCTCCTGCAGTCCTCATGGCGCTGGGCAAGGCCGCAGCCCCGGCGGCCCATGAGGCACCGGATTTGCAACCTCTACGAACCACAACTCTAGCGGCGGCTCATGCGAACGCGTTAGCGATGTTGAAGGTGAGGGCAGCGACATCGCAGGACCTAAGAAAAGCCATTTCGGACCTGGAGCGGTTTACTGTGGAAATAGGTGCGCTGAACCATTTCCTCAAAGGAGGTGACCGGATTATAGAAAGGTTGGAGGCGAAGGTTACGGATAACCTATTGGAGCGAGCCGACGCCATTTCACTGAAAGCGGCCCTCATCTGCCGGGTCAAGAGAAGTGTCTTGAATCAGTTCCAGGCGGACGAAGAGACGGTTTGGCTAACGGTGAAAGAAAGAATAAAGAAGGCATATGGTGGTGATAAATGTTTTTTTTTTCTTTTGAGTTGCTTTGTGTTCCGAAGAAGTGTTTCACTTCTGTTTTTTTGTTTTTTTCTCTGATTTCAGTGTACCCTACTATTATGTTTAGCGCTTAGAACCTTACGTCTGTACTTAACTATGTCATTTATTTTTCGTTTATCTTTCAACGAATTGTACATTTTTTTTATATTACTATGTTTTTGTAGTTTACGAACATTATGTCATAAACTGGTAGGGGGTAGTTATAATACGACAAGGCGTATTGTCCGCCTTAATACTCCCTACCCCTGTAAATAAACAACCAAAATGTATATAAGACACATCAAGAGAGCGAATAAAGGAGTGTTATTTCTGTAGTCTTGCGTACTGTTACTCTGCCCAATTTCCTACTTTTTTAAGTATTCCTCTTCCGACAACGCATAAGTTTATATGTATATATGTAAGTAACTTAAGTATCGGTGAAAGCAAAATGTTAATTAAGAGAAGAAGGAATAAGATCTGACTCGCTTGAACTGCTGTAAAATATTCGCTTTATTGTGTTATATACATCTCATTATTACATACATTATTTACATCCGATCAGCTGATCTTCTTAGACCGTAACTCTCCCCCCTCCCACCATTTTACGAGAAATCCTCGTAAACTAATACTATACAATATAATAAAATGTAAAACAAAACAATAATGAAAACTATTTACAATAAAAAAATTTCGTAGTTTGGTAGCTTGCGAGTTTTTACTATGATATGTATAATCATAGTAAAAACTCGCAAGCTCCCTTAAATAAATGCTAAATACATAATTTAAACATAAGAATAAAATTTTTTAAAATATTTCGTACAGTGAATGCAAAAGCTAGAAAGAAAAAGAAAATGTTTACAATAATCAAAAACATATAATGAAAAATACAATATTTACAAAAATCAATAACACACTTATTGTACAACAACAAATAGAATAAATAACTAAATTTTCTGTAATCTATCCAATTAAAGGAACACTTCAGTTTTTATATTGTCATTGCCTGATATGTATTTGTTCCTGCCCCAATGATGGTTTCTATCCCGATAATTTGAGCCGAAATTGCCTGATTCTCTGGAATATGCTCTGTAAATGTTGCACGTGTTCGGCTTCGTTCTTCCTGAATACTAGAAGAACGTCCATATAGATCTGAAATACAGATTCGTCTATTCCCCTTTAAAATTTGTCCGTTAGGCGCTGAAAGGTTATGGGAGCATTTTTGAGTCCAAACGGCATTCTCGTGAATACTTAGTTGGCCCCTCTCGAAAGTGAATGCCGTCTTATGTTGATCCTATGGGTACATTTTAATCAGATAATATCCAGCCATCAAGTTCAATGTGCTCAATACCGTTGACCCATCCAGGCTGTGCAAAATGTTTTCAAATCTGGGAATCGGATATTTTCCGTCTATGGTATTCTCGTTCAGCTTCCTATAATCTATCACCACTCTGTAATTTTCAGGAGTTTCACCTGGCGCGCTCTTCTTTTTAACCGCCCACAATGGACTATTGCATGGGAACGTACTGTCAATAATTATTCCCTCGTGTTTTAAACTTTTGAGCTCTTCCCGGATATGGTGACGTAGCGCCTGCGGGTATCCTTTATCTTTCACATATGTAACTAACCTTATCTTTTTTTAGTATCATCTCATGGACTGTCTTCCCAGTTGCCCCAAGGATGTCTCCTTCTTTTAAAAAAATATCTTCATATATCCTCTCGAGCCTCTGCCTCCAGTCCTCAGCCTATTTGATTGCTCCGACCCGTGCGCCCTCGTTTTTCTTTGTCGATGACATTTGTACGTTTTACCTCCAATGTTAATTCTCCATTTTCCCTTGATATTATTAACCCAACACCAACCTTCTCTAGAAGGTCACACCCCACAATCACTTTGTATTCCCTCGGCATACTACCTACGATATATACCGGCAAGTTGTCCCTACTAAGTCCCCACCTCCCCCTCTACCTCACATGGGCCACCCAGGATGATCAATTTACATTGGCATTTCTGAATCTTCTGTGTCCTCTCTCCATCACACAGCTTTTGCAAGGCACATGATGGTGTTGGAACTGCTGGTGTCCACCAGGCACCTCACTTTTGCTTTCTCTCTTATAAGCAGACCAACGCTCTTCCCCTTCAGATGTCTCACGTCTTCGTCTCTCCATCGTCTCGCCTCCGTTCTCCTCTGTTCCCTCGTTTCCATCCTCTTGTTTCCACCTTGTCCGCTTGACTAGCTCGGTTCCGTGGTTCCCGAACTTCTTCTTCCGTCTCTGATGTTCCTGATGCTTCCGTAGATTCATCTAAAGATCTACTCAACCAACGGTGACTTCTCCGTATCTGTTGGACGTTGATTTCCATTAGTTCGCCTCGGCCCACATCTCTTCTTCGGTAAATATATATGGGCACTGTTTGGCCTGTTTGGCTATGTGCCTCTCATTTCCGCATTCGAAGCATCCCATGGGCGGGCAATGCGCCCCTAAATGCCCAAACTTTCCACAACCGAGACACTTGCAGTCCTCCCGCCGACAATTGTTTCTTGTTTTAGCTTGTCTTCTTCTATTTTCTTGGTTAATAGCTCTTTCTATTCTACCATCTCTGTGTTCTCTCCTCCTCCAAGAGTTGGGTGTTTTTCTTGACCACTGGTATTCAATCCGGGTCCACCCTGGCTCTTCTACTTACATTCGGGCCTGCATCTCTCTAGCGCTCGTTTCTATGAGATCTTGAACAATTTCCACAAACGAGCGCTTTCTCGGAAATCCTTCCTTCTTCCCTAGCTCCTTTGCTAACCGTAGTTTTAGTACCATGGATAAGAATCGCATACAACCCTGTACCTGGATTGCTTCCATCATCTCGCTGAGTTTGTATGGAATTCTGTTAATGCGTGCCAGAAGTTCCGAGGCGTATTGCCCACTAGACGGTTTCGGTTTCTTTGTCTCCCTGATCATAATAAATATGTCTTCCTCTGGTGCCCATCGTCCTCCTCCAAACACTTTCTTTAATCTTTCCTTGATACTTCTCCAAGGGGTTTCTTCGTCCGCCTGAATCTGATTGAGGATGCTCCAGTATAAGCAGACGACCGCAGTTCCGCATCTTCGCTACCGAGTAGATTTTCGATTGATTTTGCTTGAATTCGGCTTATCAGTCGGTCTCCCCCTTTTATGAAGTGGCCCAGTTCACCTGCTTCCCCTGTGAACCGTTCGAGGTCAGAAACGACCTTCCTCATGTCTTTGGCGGTCATAGTACTTTGATCCGTTCTAGTGTTGTTGCGTATGTTTCTGCAACAGATACTGATATTGGAGTAAACTCAGGGGGAAGAGGATTTCCCTCTGTGGAAGGTGCATTCGGGACCACGTTTTGATTCAAAGCTTCCGGATTTAAAACCGCTTGTCCACAATTCCGTTACCATTATTTACAAATGAAAAAAAATGAGAAGAGCAAAAAATTGAAGATGATAAATAACAGAAAAATTTTCTTAAAACAATAAATTAATCCCGGGAACTTTAGATACACCACTTAAGTATCGACGAAAGCAAAAAAGCAAAAGAGAAGAAGTAATAAGATCTGACTCACTTGAACTGCTTGAATGCTATTGAATATATATATAACTTATGATGAGTCGGAACTGTACCTTTAAAAAAAAAAGTAAAATAGGGACACGAAATGAGACACGCAAACTCAACTAAGATACTGCTTTATTATACTGTGTAATCCTCTATATATACATTCTGGCTTGTTGACATGGGGAGTTTAAGTATTAAGACTCATAATACCTATGCTCTGATTATAACTTATATACCAACCCCTGCCAGTTTATGAACAATTCCTCGTAAACTCAAAAAAAAAAATTAAAATTAGAAAAATTAAAATACTATATGTTACAACAAAAAAACAAACTAGATAGACACACTTTGACAAAAACTTCACATAACGTTTTACTATTTACACAATTTTCCTATCTACATAATAAGGCTATTTACACTTGTCTTCCACTCACACTTTCTCTATTTTACAATCCGATACAAAACAAAAAAAAAACGGAAATCTGTATACCTGAATTTAGTGAGGAGGCAAGTCCAGGTGTCTCCGGAGCTATTATTGCTGGGAACCCTAATTGTTCTACATGAACCGTCCGCCTCTTTCTCGGTTCTTGTATACACTCGATGGTTACCACATTATGTTCCCGAATTGTTATCACCCGGAATGGCCTCTGATAGGGCCGAGATTCGATTGGACCCTAAACGGCGGTACACGACAGTCCCAATTTTAATATCCCCAACACATCGCGAAGGTTTAAATTTTGTCGTTCCACATCCCACTCCATTTGCCCTCTCGTTTTTTCCCACAACTTCCGCATGACCATCCCGTGATTCACAATTTCCCCATCCGCCTCCGCCGTGTCCATAAAGTTCCTACGTCTCCCTTGCAGGCCAAAGAGAACTTCAAACGGTGAAAACCCCGTAGTGGTATGGATGGAGTGATTATACGTGGCTGTCGCCCTTACCATTGCCTCATCCGGCTCCAGCCCCTTGTCTGCATGATAAACCCGCAAATGATCGCTCAGAGTACTATGGAGTCTTTCTATACCTCCTCTTCTTTTAGGATAACCCGGAGTGTTGATGTGCCAATCAACTTGTAGAGAGGGGAGAGATGCCACTTTACTAAAGAGTGCCACTATACTAAAGAGGTCGATGACAGTTATCCACTTGAACCCTTTCCATGTAAATGAGTCGATCTGGATGTCACTAAGCGGTTCCAATGCAATGGGTGTTTCCTCTTGCAAGGCCTTAGGCGGGTGACGGTCGTACTTCGTACTGAGGCATATATCGCAACCTCCTATAACTTCCTGGACCATCTTCTTCATCCCCCACCAAAAATAGCGACGCTTGAGGGCTTGTAAATGTCTCGCTCACACCACGATGATTGGTTTTTCTTGGTGGTGAGCTAGAGTGACTTCCTTTTGCCGTTCTTCGTCCCACACCGTCTCCACCATCATCGTGCAACGGACAAACGTCCTATCGATCCCTATTTGTTCGAGTCTCCACAGCCGTTTGTTGTCCCCTATGACTTCCTTCCCTACATAGAGGTTATGAGCTCTTCCTGCCTTTGATGCGTCTGTTAGCGCCCGACATATCTTCCCTCGCACCTGGTTGTGACCATATCGTGTTAATAGAGGTTTGCCCGTACTTAGAGTATACCACCTTCATAAGGCCAGAAGTTCTTGTTTTCCATATTATCTGTACTTTCTTGTCGTTTATAATCTCGGACAGTCAATCTCCTGTAGAGCTATCGTCCCATGACGACGGAGTTCGTTCCTCCTACGGCTGCGTGTTAGAAGTCTCCCCTTCTGATCTGATAAGTGTCAGTGGATCAACATTTATCGTTTTAATATAGAACTTTTTTTTTGTTTTTAAAATATTTTATTTGTTTTAAATCCCTATGTTAATCAATTAATTAATTAAAAACTTTTTAAATCGCGCGCTTGTATATCCTTTTGATTTAACCTTCGGATTTCTAACGTATGAATGAAAACGGTTTATTTGAGAAAAAACAAAAATTTATAAAATATAATGTATTAATTTGTTAGAAATAAGAAAAGTTATAGGTGAGCGTAGGATCTTAAAATCTATCTAGCATTTTAATTTTATTAACCACCAAATATTTAATTATTTTTTATGATTATATTATTAACGAAATAATTTGTTCTAATAATTTTTTATTCACTGTTTCAAAAATTGCTGTTGTTTTATAGTATTGTTGTTCTATCTTATCTTAATTCTTCTTGGACGATTCTAATTTATTCAAATCGTTTTACTGGAGATTGGTGCAACTGGCTCTTAATGATCATAATTCTCACACTTAAATATTATAATACAAAACATAAAATACTTGTTTATCTTAAAAAAAAAAAAAAAATTCTAAAGAAAACAATGTAAACAAAAATAAATATAATTAAATTAAACAATAACGTTATTTGCAAAATGCTTACAAATTTATTATTACACTTGGCGTCAAAAACTATCGAAATTCCAGAGAAAATTTGTTTATTTCTGCTGCTGAATAAAATTATATACTTTATAAACATGTGATCTATTTTATATTACTTACTTGGGTGTCATGCCAAATTCCACAACTAACATTCTTTTCAAGCGAACCATCATTTCCGCAGACAATAGAGGAAATATCTGTGATACGAACTCGTGCATGTACCTAAAATTAATTTACATAAAATCAACAAGCAAAAGTATTAGGAAAAACTTTAATTAATCACAATAAATGTGCGGACAAGCGAAGAAATGTGTAATTAATCAATAGTATGTGCTAGTTTATTTTTACCAACTTCAACATTTTGTTTTAAGGAAGATTGTTAGAAGCAGGCTAGGCTTCTTTCACAAAAATATTTGAAAATTATTAGGCCTAATTTTCATTATTATTGCCATTGAAAAAAAAAAGGGATTATCTGTGGGAATTTATTTACGTCTACATTATTTATTTTATTATGACCATCCCTGGTATACATTGGAAAAAATATCAAACAATTACAAGCGGTTTATTAATTGTAAATTGGAGTGAGAATTGTTTTTTCTATGCAATTAAACCAGTGGCAAAGCCACTATCCTACCGTCTCACATCAATAAATAAAAATTAAATAGTTACGGACCATGGTAATGAGTAAACCAACAACATACATCAATTATATATATATATATGTGTTTTATTTATAAATGATTTACGAAGATCTCGTTTTTATAATCAAAAGTCAAAAATGGCCGAAATAAATAGGTTTACATATGAGAAGATGGTTGGGGATGTCAGAAGATAATACAAATAAGTTTAAAAAAACTTATTTTTTTCTCATTATCATTATCTCCTCAATCAAATTATTCAAGGTCAACTATCTTCTTATCATTATGAATAAGTTTACAGTTTTAATTAAAGTGTTAAATAACCTGAAAGATTTTTGGCCAGTTCTTTATCCTTAATTAAAATTTTATTCAGGTTATAAAACAAGTCTCTTTTCTACATTATTAAAGAAAGTATACAAGATATAGGAAATTGTAAATAGGTCTTTTCCTTAAAGTTCTAAAGACTTGTGTCGATATTTAACTATATTATGTTTGCAAAACACACTTTCACAAGTGAGTTGTGTAAAAGGTAGTTTGTTCAAAGTTGTAAGGTAATGTATGAAAACTATCATAGAGATTTGCGAAGATCTCTATAAAAAGTGGTCAATAAATACGAGTGTAAGAAGGGTAGCTATTGGCCAAGAATGTACTTATTTTTGATCCAGTGTGTTAATAATGTTAGTATTTGACATCAATACTAATAGGCAGGTGGCAACGGGTGAGAAGTAGTTCTTTTTACAAAGTCCTTGTTTTGTAAGTGAACTCATGCTTAATTATCTATTTCTTCTTGTTGAAATTGCCGGGACGTTAAATTCCCTAAATACTACCAAGAAAGGCAGTGTGTTTGAAGGTCTGGAAAATCATTCTGGTATCGGTGCAGTAGCCAGTTGAAAGAACATATGTAGTTGTTCATTCGAGCATCCTGACTGTGTTATTGATAGATTGTTCCATTTTTCAGGTGAGTGAAGATTGGAGCTCTACACCAGGGGTGGTCAACTTTTCAATATATAAGATCTACTTTTTATCTTAAAGTTTTCGCGATCGACTTGTCATAGGCGTAGTCTAAGGGGTAAGAAGGGTTTGTAATGCATACTATGTTTATAAACCGTGTTTCAGTGTAGGGTGCATTCCAACGAGGTCAAATCAAAATATAAATAAATCAAAATTGTATTAAGCCGTCCAGCCATAAGGGTTTAGTTCAGCTCGATTTGCGTTCTGCGACTATGTTCACCGAAATAAATGGTGTGAGGCTGACTGTTATGAGTAAACATTAACAGATGTTTTACACAGCTACTAGTTCATCGTGCATCTGTAATTTTTATAAAATTAAAATACTCCGGTACGACTAATTATAAAGTATTTTAATT
>NW_027114700.1:534801-546672 GCF_000696795.3 Halyomorpha halys | reverse complement strand
TATATTATTATTTAATATATTATGATTTTATTATTTTTCTTACCTTTCCGGGTTCCCCTTTGGTTGGAGGCCATCGGAAATCGGCGACTAATCTACCTGACAAGAACTACTTTTTTTAACATCGCTATATTACTTTAATTGGAATGCAGTATTCAATAAGTACCTCTGTTCGGCTTCCTCGAGTGTTTTCTGGTCATCCTGAGTTCGTTTCCTTGTCGGTTTTAAGAGCGAGAAAGGTTTAGGGCCAGAGTAGTTAGGTGGGAAATCTTTATTCCATCGATATCTATAAAAGAAAAGTAAATTAAACAAAATAAATTTTAATAATGTTATATGCATAGGAAGTATATCATAGAAAATCATCAATGACGCAACTAAATTAAACAATAGTAAGGTTCAAACCGTTTTCTGAGTAAAACAACTAGATTGAAATTAAAGACTCATTTTCGAAACTTTAAGTAGTATCAAGATAATTTAATTCAAACTAAATATTAGTTATACATTTTTTTTTAATATTGATTGCTTAATTGATTTAAAAGTAATACTTTGTAAGTACAATGTGATTTGATACAGTAGACAAAAAAATATACACTAAATAATTAAAAGAGAAATAAATAATAATTATAATAAATGGAAATAATCATCTATCCAATATTTCCTTGAACAGCTCTTTTCCAATTTATACGATTTTAAATTATTATTTTCAATAAAAAACATTGTAATCGGCAAAAAAAAAAAAAAAATATATCCACTTTAAATTTCGGACTCGCAGTAAACGTAGAATCTTAAAATGTAATAAAAAAAAAAAATTCGGGCTGATTTTTTTTATTATTTGGCAGAAATTTTACAGGTCACCACGAAACTCGTCATTACCTTCCATCTTTTTTTTAATCTCATATTTCTTTTTTGTTTCTTTATTCCTTACAATTAAAAGGGTAGAGAAAAATTCTCATTGTTTAGGTACCACTTTCTCAAACTGTCAACCAAAAAAAGAAAGAAAGAAATATAAATCAAATTTGCAAACACACAATGCATTAGACTTATACATTGCAGTAAACATAGAATTTTAAAATGGAATAAAAAAATATTCGTGCTGATTTTTTTTTAAGATTTGGCAGCAATGTTACAGGTCACTTGACAGTGTCCACGGAACTCGTCATTACGTTCCATCTTTTTGTTTCTTTATACCTTACATTTAAAAGGATAGAGAAAAAATTCTCATTGTTTAGGCACCACTTTCTCAAACTATTCACAAAAAAAAAAGAAAGAAAAAAATATATATCAAATTTGCAAACATACAATGCATTAGACTTAGCTTAGATTTACAATTTTACTTTTATCAGAACCTTTGTAATCAACCTAGAAAAATAAAATTTACATTTCTCTAATTTTGAAGTGTTATGTTAGACATGCAGAATCTAAAAACACAACTAATATTTTATTATTATTATCATAACTTTATAACGATAATACTTTTTTATCTTCAATAATAAAATAGCCCATATTTAAATTAATTCTGATTTCTACAGTTAAAAAATATAAGAAGTTAAATACCCCCTTGGTGTTGCAAGGAGTGCTATGTGATCTTTCGGGCTCAACTGACTCCTATCAATCAAGGGCGCTCGGAAGTGCTGGTGTGGACATGGGGGAAACTGAATTGGCGATTCTGCTAATGAGCAGCAGGAGCCATTAGATCTATCTGATGTCTTCATGACTGGTTTCTCTGTAAAGAAATAATAATAAAATTGATACCGTTAATTGCTCATAAAATAGGTTTAAGAAAATAGTTTGAATACCATCAATTGCTCATAAAATAGAAAATAGTTTGGACTGAAACTTTTTCAACTTTGACAATAATAAGATCTGAAGTGATATGAATGTGACTTGATAATAATAAGATCTGAAGTGATATGAATGTGACTTGATAATGATACTATTATCAACATTAGTATAAATAAAATTTACAACTGTTCTAACTAAGAAAAAAAATAATAAACAAGTAAATGTCATCGCTATTACAAAATTATTAAAAGGAATTGTTATTATATAAATATCTTGATGTATCGTCTGTTCCATTGAAGTAAGTCCAAAACGTTATGACTTTATTATTTAGTAAATTGTGTTCACAAACACTAATTACAGATTCCACATGAACTTTGGTTTTAGACAAAAACAATTTTAACCAAGAAAATTGAAGTTTTGATTTGGAAATATTACTTCAAATTTTACTCAGTTTAAAATTTAAAAAAAAATTACTCAGAAAATTTTACAATTTAATAGTTTGAAAATTTTCTTTTAAACCAATAAAAAATGCTGAATCCAAATCATTCATTCCCAAAAAAATTATCTGGTTAGCTCAATCATAAAGACTAGGCATGCTCCGGCCAGTCAGAAGTGCTTTTTCAATCAACCAATAGGACATGGACTCCAAAAAACATCAATGTTTTAAAATATAGTTGCTCACAATACATTACCCAAAAAACAGATGTTTTTTAACAACTATTTCAGAAACATAAGTCTGTTCCAACGATACGCATTCTATGGCCTGTCAGAAGGGGGTTTTTAAACAAGAACCCGACATCGACTACAAAAAATATCGATGTTTTTAAAATATCGTTACTTACAATACATTACCCAAAATACATCGATGTTTTTGAAAAACTATTTCAGAAACATAAGGTCTGTTCCAACGATCACGCGTCCTACGGCCTATAAGAAGTGGTTTTTGAAACCAAGAATCCGACATAGACTACAAAAAACATCGATGTTTTAAAACATCGTTGCTTACGATACATTAACCAAAATACATCGATGTTTTTGAACATCCATTTGAATAACAAAAATTTTGCAAAAACCACTTCCGACTGGCCAGACTATACGTCGTCGTTGAAACAGACCTTGAGTTACTGAAATGGTTGTTCAAAAACATCGATGTTTTTTTGGCAAAGATTTGTATGCAATGATATTTTAATATTGAGCAAAGATATTTTAAAACATCGTTGGTTTTTCTAGTCGTATATTATCTCTATCATGTCGATAGCTTGAAGGTTGGAGGTACTTTTTTATTCGACCATATTGTTAATAGGAATCTATTTATACTGAAAATTTTTGGTTATAATTTAGTTACTTTTGAAATAAAAAAATGAAAAATTGGGACAAAACATCGTTGTTTAGAAAACATTGGCTTGAAAACATTGATGTTTAGAAAACATCGGCTTAAAAACATGGATGTTTTCAAAACATCGACATCGATGTCGCATCCCTAGGATAGGTCACTTTACTTCGCTGGCAATCTAGACATTACCTGGTCCACGTTTTAATGCTTTTGTTGATGTTAGTCCAAACAAACTTAGGTAATATTAAATTTAAGGTTCTTCTTATAGCTGAATGTGCTAGGCTGTGAAAATGCTGAAATATTTGGAGACGAAATTTTTTTGGTATGTAACGTCGAATATTTTTAGTGTCACATTAAAGTAAATTCCCTTTAGGAGTGCTAAATTGTTGTAATTTTAGTGTGGTTAATGGCTCATGACGAATATTGTGTAGTCAAAAATTTGTTTGGCCGCAATTGCTTCATAATTTATCGGGACAATTTCTTCGAAACGTGACAAATGATCGGCCACAACATTATTTTTTCCCGGAATGTGCTGTATATCAATCGTGAATTGTGATATATACTTGAGTTGCCTAAGGCATCTAGATGAAGCTTTATCATATTCTTGTTGGAAAGCATAAGTTAATGGAGCGTAATCCGTATAAACTGTAAGGTTTCTTCCTTCTAAATAATATTTGAAATACCTTATCGCTAAGTAGATATTAATGAGTTCTCAATCATAAGTTGAGTACCGTTGTTGGGTTTCTGATTTTTTTTTTGGAAAAGAAACTAATAGGCCTCCATTCATTCTCTCCTAATTGCTGTATATCCGCACCTGCAGCAGTATTGGAGGCATCGATCTGTAGAAAAAGTTTATAGTTAGTATTAGGACAAGTAAGGAGGGTGGCTTTAGCCAGTGCAGGCTTCTTTTGGCTTCCCCACAGTGTAAGCTAGATTCGTTATTCCACTCTATTTTTCTCTTATCATTTTTCTTGGAACCTAGTAAATAATGCTTGATTTTCTATTTTCCATTACTATAACTGCCGGTTGGAGTTTTCCTGCTTACTTTTTTTGTTCCATTGACAAGATTCATTGCATTTTTCTGGTTTGCATTTGTTTTCAAAACGGATGTGTCCATAGCATTATTTTCCGTTAGGGTTAAATCAAGACCTAGATCTAGAACGAGACCTTGATCTTGAACGATGTTTTTTTTATTTCTGTTTCTAGAGCTGCTATTCGGTCACAAATCTCTTTAATAATTGAGGAATCAGATGGCTGTGACATCGCACTAATTTGAGTAGGTGTACTCGACATTTCCTAAATTCTATCCCCAATGTCAGATAATTTATCTAAATTTCCATCAGAGATTGAAAGTATCTCTCTAATTTTTGGTGGTAATTTATCCAACCAAAATGATTTTAGTAATTTTTCACTAATGTCTGTGCCAACCAGGGCTTTTTAACAAAAGTTGACTGGGTTTAAGAGTACTTAATTCAATTTCACTCACTAATTTTTTGAATTGTTTTTCTTCACATTCTTTAAATATTTTTAGTAATCTATTTTTGGCTAATGTATATTTATTAGGGTCGTTAGCATGAAACAATATTCCATATATTTTCTACCACTTTAAAATCTAATTGAGATACAAAGTAAATAAATTTAAATTAAATTCAGTTGCAAGTCTACCTTCTACGCCACAACCCCTGATGAAGACCTGAAACTCAGGTTGAAACGTTGGCATAAAATAAATAAATATGGTTATGTTTATTTATGTTGTTCTATGCTGACCTCACCCCCCGACAAACTTCTCCAGTAATTAAATTTAGTGGTTTCAGCAGCTACCCCAGACAGTTGAAACTGAGCTTCTACTTGGTAAAACCACATTTCTGGTTTATCCGTCCAAAAAGGTGGTATTTTTACACTAACACGATCTACAAAATGTATAGTTGTAGGATTACTATTTGAAGGTCCAGGAATATTTTGAGCTGGCGTCACTGAAAGACTACCCTTTGATTTTTCTTCATCATTAACCATTGTAATTGATATAGTTGAAATAAAGACCTACGTAAAATGATAAATAAACGTTCCAACAAACACAAACACACACGAGGTCACCAATGTAGGTTTGTTGGTAGTTTGTTTATAAATAACAACTCTTTACAATCTTGATGAACATATATTGATATAACATACTATAATAGCGATAGACTATAATAATTCACATGACCTAGACCGTTCTCTTAGATAACCATACTGGGTAGGTTACCCAGCACTCAGTGTTGTCAGCCTCCGACAAAGAAATAGGGTGGTCATTTGGAAGGTGTCACCACCACTCCAATCATAATATCTACCAGTGGGCTGATATCAAAATCTACAGTGAAAGGCACGGATGGTTTAAAATTACTCATTTATGTATTTAATGAGGCTCAATTGTCAGTTTTTTAAACACGACACTAATTGTCAGAAAATGTTTAAATATTTAAAGAATTATTTTTGATTCGAACTTATAACAACGCAATGCAAAGCCATGCTTTGTGGAATCGGCGCTGTTTAGAACCCATGGATGTATAATTCCGTTTCATAGTGGATAAACTTGGGCTAAAATAAGCTGGTGATCTAGAAGATAAACTGCCCTTCCTATTTTGGTGGGAATACATGAGGGGATTTAGATGAGTAACAATGTCACAGTAGAAAATACACTAATTTTACATTATCAGTTCTAAGTTATGGGAATGGAATACATCAAAGTCAAATGATTTGCTTTCTAATTGATTTCTATATCTCAGTTACGTATAAATATTAGAGTACTTACTTTATAATGCATAAATTTTGATTTTTATCTCCATGTACCCTGTCACATATAACCAAAGTAGTGAAAATTAGTTATGTAAAGGTCATATGTTTCCGTAACCATGGAACCCAAATATTATTATTATTATACTTTAATGAAAACTATGTATAATTACTAGTCAAAACCGATGAGTCTACTAAGTATAGATAGGAGTAATAAAAAATGACTGCTATTTCAACACCATAAAAAACATTAAGTTTCCTTCAGAGCTCAATATTTTAAAAACTACCAACACTTGAAAATCTAAAAGATCATTATTTAAAGGAGAGTAAATTTTCTGAAATACTAGCCCTAATAGAGCTATTTACGTTCAATAGTTCTTGATAGCTTTTCAAAAAGCAACATTTCTTAAAAATCTAGGAAAAAATTAGTAGTAAGTTAATTTATTTTGAGAAATCTATATCAGGAACTATGTGACGTGTAGCTGTCTATTAGCACTTAAATTAAAGCTATTTTAACGTACTATAAAGTAGTTTACGACCTTTACTTCTGTAGTAACTCCTGCCTGCGCCTAACGTACTTCCCCACAGCCTGGTAGTAAGCAATAGTGGTGCCACTTCTTAAACCGGGGAAGAAAGAGGACCTACCGGAACATTATCGCCCAATCAGCCTTCTCCCACACATCAGCAAAATCTTTGAGAGGCTGGTCCCCCATCATCTCGTGGACCATTGCTTAGCTGAGGCCATCATACCACCAGAACAGACCGGCTTTCTGCAGGGTGTCTCCTGTGATCATCATCTCGCAAAGCTCCAGGTGTTCACCATCGAGCAACAGCCTTCATTTCCCTGGACTGCAGCCAGGCATTTGAGAGTGTCTCACACCCGCTCCTGCTCTTTCCTGCTAATTCAGGTTTCCTGCCACCCTCTGCCGACTGGTAAGAAGCTACCTTACTGGCAGATCGTTCGTGGTACGAGTCGGCGAAGACCTCTCTCCTCCAGCCCCCACCACCTGCGGAGTACCTCAGGACTCAGTTCTGGGACCGTTGCCCTTTGTAATCTTCACGGCGTGTGATCTTATAGATCATAAGGAAGCAGTGGTTGCAGCCTACGCTGATGACATAGGGGCTTACACCTCCAGCGCCAGTCCTAAATGGGCTCTCCCCCTTGCCCAGGAAGCTTCTGCCACCATAGTGGGAGCCCTGAAGAAAGATGGCATAAGGGTGAATCCGGCTAAAACAGACGCAATAGTTATGTCCTTTCAGAAAGGTAAAAAGAGTAGCCTGCCCCAGAGATTTGTAGTTTACCAACAGGGCCGGAAAATCTCCAACTCCATCCTCTACCTTGGCGTGACACTAGACCGTCATCTCACTTTCTCTCATCACGCCAAGGAGAGATTCAAGATAGCCCGACTCAAATCCTATAGGCTGCACCTCCTCACCACTTGCTCACATCTCCTCAACTCTCGTTACGCCTGAAACTCCGAATTTACAAATCAGTGATAAGACCCACAATCCTCCACCCATAACACCCCACTCATGAGACACCTCTTCAAGACAACACTCACACGATTACAGGGCTAAGGATCTAAACTCCGTAAGATAGACCGAGGAACCACGCTCCAGAGGGCCAAGAACAGTGTCATCCTAGAAGAGCTCCAACTCCCCTCTCTGACGGAGTATATAGGCCGACGACACATCAAGTTCTTTGATGGGTTGAAGGCCTGCTGTAACCCACTTTTTAGAGAAATAACCTCTCCACCAAGACCCGGGAGGTGGCAAAGCACTGTTCCCTTAGTAGACGTCCTCGATGAGGGAAGGGCTTCAGACTCTTTAAGTCCGAAGTCTAAATTTTTGTCATCATATCATCAGCGGAACGGCCCCTCCCCGCTCCAATAATCTACTGGCGTAAGCCAATCGAGACTACATCATTAATTAAGATTCTCCTACCTTATAATGCCTACAGGCAATCAAAGATATCACAAACGCCAGCTGTACATATGGTACCATTTTTGGAGGGTACGAAAAAAAAAAAGGTAAGACCCAATACGTATTACTTTTCTTTTTTACAGTAATGCACCTATTAACTCATTTTTTCTTTCTCGTTTTTTATAGGAATCGGAAAAAAAACAAACACCAATTTGATCTTTGATCCACCTCCTTCCCAGGCCTAGTCCTAGAACTAGTGGCGTACGAACACTCTAGAGTGTTATTCTCTTGAGATAGAGAAGTTCATTTCCAATCGATTCTCACAAGAGTTGTTTTAATGTATGCATACCTATGATGATGACCTATCTCCTCTCCTTCTCTCTAGCAATCTTAGTCCGTCCGCTTCATCTCGGCAACTAAGATTGTAACCTGATCCTTAACGATTACACTGGTCCGTCCGCTTCATCTCGGCTACCAGTGTAGTTGATCCCGTCTCTTCCCGGCTCTAGTCCGTACGCTTCATCTCGGCAACTAGACCTGCACCTAACCTTATCAGCTTACTGGTCCGTCCGCTTCATCTCGGCAACTAGTAAGCTGGCTCCTATCTTGACAGTCTAGTCCGTCCGCTACATTTCGGCAACTAGAACAGTTACTCTACCTCAGACTCTCTCACCTAGATCTCCTCTACCTACGTCAGTGTCGAGGGCTCATACACTGGCACGGCCGTTCCTAACTTACTATTGAATACGCCTTGTCGAGGGCCTTCTGTAAAGTGGATATCAGGCTGGAGTATCGCCTAAGACCAGATATCCCCGACACATCTATTTGTATTTTCATACTGTATTACAAGTAAATTGTATTTAACTTTAAAATAGATATTTCTGGCATCGATGGTCACGATATATTGTGATCTTAACTATTAAAATATAAGTGAAAAAAAAAAAAGAAATATTCAAAAACTTCGCAAAACATCCCATAACTAATCTCCCACACTCCAAAATTAATCTTTCTTACAACGGAAAATAAGTAAAAATAGTAATAAGGAGCATAAACGAGAAATAAAATAATTAAAGTAGAAACATCCTTAACGTAAAGCATAAAGTACAAATATATATTCGATTCAATCAAGCTTAACTTATGCGGTTTAATCAAGAAATATTAAAAAGACCCTGAAATTGGAAAATGAAGTAAAACCCTCCACTTCCGCCCTCCGTGGTAGCCTTGCTTATCTGAATTTTCAAACAATTATAGCCACTAGGTTGATCGGTTTACGACATGTCACAATATTACAAGAGGAGATCATAACACAAAAGAAGTTCAATCCTTGCCGGTCGCACTCGCCCCAATAAGACCCCCAAGGAGCGAAATTCTATATCACATTCGAAATATTTGCTTAAAATAGGAAGAGGAGACTTATGATAGTGCTATGTACTGCCTTGAGATTTAATCGGGATGCCAGGATAATCGCTGAAAGCAATAACCCAAAAATAAGTTAAGTAATTAATTATATATTGAGTCCTAAAAAACTATTATTATGATTGGATACTTTCCCAAAGGCTATTTGTGTGTTTACCAGTTTACCAATTAAATACCTTTATATTTATAAAATTTTGTTACCATTAATTATATAGTATAATAAAGGGTGGTATATTGGGTTATATTATAGTATATGAACTACATAAAGAAATTAACTATTTATTTACAGTTTATTACTATGATTAAAATAAACGGTGGCCATAAAATATCGATTATTACATTATTACGTATTGTTTAATTTATACTTATAGCTGCTGATGCCGTAGGATGTAGTTCCGTAGGTGTCGTCTTGTTCATAAGGGATGTCCAGGTCTCCTGGCCCTTCTTACGACTTCGTCTGGTCGCAGTTCATCTTGCTCCGCTCCGGCTTCTGCTGCTCTCTCAAGCCTGGTCCTGTCTCGTCTAACTGTTCCTTTTCCTAATCTCGTTGCCCTAATCCTTTTCTCCCACTTCCCTTTAGGGGCGTTACCTTATTTTTGAATCTCATTTGCACATTGGCCATCGGTGACCGAACGCTGCCGAGGTAGGCGTCCCCCTCCTCAAGTCCGAGAGTGGGTGAGAGAGTTTGACATGTCCAGGAAGGGCCTGTACCTGCTTAGTTTGATTCCGGTCCCTCGTCAAACCTATCATTTTTGTTACAACACTTAAAGGTTAGCCCATCTAATTTTCTCAGGGGACTCTGGTAATGTGGAAAACTTAACACAGATGTTTTCATATCCGGGGACACCCTAAAAGGTTCGTAGAAGGATACCCTGAGCAGGTATAGGAGCAGATGACGAAGCACATTAATAATTCCCAGGATTGTCAAAAGGTCAATACATATCAATAGTAATATCGAGCAATATTTAAAAAGCGCCTGAAATTGTAAAACGGTAACCTATGACCTTTTATGGGTCTTCATTGAATTTAATTCTAATATATGGATTGTAACATGTAAAGATATTCTTATAAATTATTGTTAGATTTTTAGGGCTGTGGGTTTATCGGGTTAGAAGAGCAAGACGGGTTAGAAGTACAAGGGAAAACAAGCAAAAGGTGTGTCCAGTCCGAAGTCCAGGGTACTTGGCCTTCCGTGTAATCCCTGTACCCCAGTTAGAGAGTCAACATCGCGGTGTTTCGTTTGACCTTTTGGAAACAATAGAGGTATTTTTTTGTGTAAGCTACCGGGTAGTTTTAGTGTACTTCTGAGAAAAAAAACTGCAGTCTACGACGTCTAAGATTTGTATTCTAGATTTCATCGAAGTAAGACTGTTCGTTTGATGTGTTAAACAATAGTGCCTTCTTCTTTTCATTTCTTATCGTTGAAAGAACAGACGAGAAAGACTTTACAAGAGTTTCACCGTTTCTTATTAATAAATTTCTCTCCGGTTATGCAGGAGAATTAAAAGACTGAGAAATGGACCATTGCTCGTTGAAACAAATATCGGTAAACAATCCGAAAAATTACTAAACTGTGAGAACTTTGGCGGCCAGTATCCCATTAAAGTTTTTCCACACAGGACTTTAAATTTCAGTAGGGGGGTAATTCGTTGTTACGATCCCTAATTTTTGGAGATGGAAGAAATAAAAAACGAATTATCACACGTCATAAATCATATAATACGCATAAAAATTAACAGAAATGATAATGAAATTATGACAAACTCATATATTATTACTTTCCCCACCCCAAAGATTCTAGACACAATAAAAATAGGATTCCATAATGTCAAAGTCCAAAACTACCTACCTAATCCGTTACGGTGCTTCACCTGTTTATCATATAACCACCCAACTAATCAATGTAAACAAAAACCTAAATGTATACAATGCGGTAGAGAAAAACACGAAGAGGGCGCTAAATGCAACTTGATAAAATATAAAAAACAAAAAGCTATAGTAAGAAACCTTAAAGAGAAAAGATCCTGGACTTCATACGTAGAATCGATAAACTATAACACCCCAATAAAAAAAGTATGGCCAGCTTGTATAGTATAGACATATAGAGACCCCGATACTAAAAATTCAAAATGAACTTATTACAAATCCTTAAATAATAGCGAAAACTCTCGTGGATCATTCACAGCCATTTCTAACCTGGATAACAATTGTATGAAGCATGCCCTCAACTGAAATTGCCGGACACACTTCATTTTTGGTTGGCTGGTTGGGTTGAAGTGGACTGTATAAATGAAAAATGAATATGGTTAAATGAAAAATAAAATTGTATTGTTAAGTTACAGATAGTGTTGTGGGTGACCGAAAGAAAACATTTGTGATTAAATGGTTAGTAAAATTTTGAATGATAAGGCTATGGAAATTGTAGATATGAAGTTGAGGTGGTTGATGATGACTGACAAGTGGTGGTGCATGTTAATTATTGGTAGGTGGACTTACAAGTGGTTCTTTCTTCCCTCTGCATCTCTAAGCTCCCTCCGCTCTACTACTGGGAACAACTCCAAGAGTTTTACTCACTCATGGTGGATTCCTGATGAGAGACAACGAAAATGATGAACTGCTTCTCAAAACAAGATTTTTTTTTTTTTTTT
>NW_027114700.1:527828-534431 GCF_000696795.3 Halyomorpha halys | reverse complement strand
TGAATATACTTGAAATTGAATTAAATAACCTAAGACAAATTAATTAAACTTAAACTTTATTAATAAATTGAAAATTGGCAATAGATTAAAAGAATTCTTTAAAATTAGTTAGCTATCTGTGCATTAAGCATTTTACACTTTGAACACTTACATAATGAAGTGGAAATAGAACATATAGCTAATACATTAGAGAATGTTTTCCTAAATTACTGAATTTAAGATTCATTAGATGTTATGGATAGTAAATCATAATAATGAAGAAATAAGGGTTTTAATGAATCTTAGTTTAACTGACATGGTATGACTATATGTTCTGCGCTATATTGTATGAAGTGATTTTCTTCCTATATTAACATTGAATTATAAAACATGCAGTATGGATATAATTAAACATGTAAATATGGAACATCATCAACCCAGCTGAAATGTTATTTTCTTAGTTCAGGTAAGAACAATAAATTATGCTTATACAATGCTATTTCACTGAACTATATTTGAATCAATTGAACAATAAATCTGAACTTAATGAATGATTAGGTCTGGCATGGACTTTATGGGTGAACACTGATTTTGAAACTTAAAACATTATTAGAATTTAGAAATATCCGGCCAGGTATGGGACCATTATGTATGAACCTTATGTGTTAACACTAAGTTTGAAAATTAAAACATTAGAATTTTATTAATCCGGCCCGGAGGACCATTATGTATGAAGCATGCCCTCAACTGAAATTGCCGGACACACTTCATTTTTGGTTGGCTGGTTGGGTTGAAGTGGACTGTATAAATGAAAAATGAACATGGTTAAATGAAAAATAAAATTCTATTGTTAAGTTACAGATGGTGTTGTGGGTGGCCGAAAGAAAACATTTGTGATTAAAT
Source organism: Halyomorpha halys (assembly GCF_000696795.3). Taxonomy (NCBI): domain Eukaryota; kingdom Metazoa; phylum Arthropoda; class Insecta; order Hemiptera; family Pentatomidae; genus Halyomorpha; species Halyomorpha halys. Next base: position 533,549 of record NW_027114700.1, on the reverse strand, counting down.
GGTTAGTAAAATTTTGAATGATAAGACTATGGAAATTGTAGATATGAAGTTGAGGTGGTTGATGATGACTGACAAGTGGTGGTGCATGTTAATTATTGGTAGGTGGACTTACAAGTGGTTCTTTCTTCCCTCTGCATCTCTAAGCTCCCTCCGCTCTACTACTGGGAACAACGCCAAGAGGTTTACTCACTCATGGTGGATTCCTGATGAGAGACAACGAAAATGATGAACTGCTTCTCAAAACAAGATGGCTCTCACTCTCGCTTTTTTTTGGCTTGCTTCACTTGCTACCAAGCGTTAGAGGAGGCAAGCTTTTGATGCTGGCCACATGGGCGCTACTGGTCCAAAGCCTTTCTGCTTCACCTTTCCGTTGCCGTAGGTTACCGGAACATGAGGTTGGAGAGAATCGATAGTCATCCCTATACTCAAACCGGGAAAAATAAGATACAACCCAACAGTGACCGGCCAATATCACTTACCAACTGTTTGTCAAAACTTCTGGAGAAAACAGACGACTGGTGTGGGTTATAGAAAAATTGAACCTCTTGTCACCAATACAATGTGGATTTAGAAAAAGCAGATGGCCCAGATTGTGAAAATGGAAGCCGAAATTCTCAACACTTTTGTAGATCAATCAGAAGCCGTAGGTATATTTTTTGATATTGAAAAAGCATGTGACACTATAGACCGGAAAAGTATAACAAAAGCACTATGTGAATAGGGGTTCAGAGGAATATTGCCAAGAAAAGATATATCAGCGTAAGAGTTCGAGAATCGATCTCAAGTTGTAAAGAAATAGTTAATGGCATTACACAGGGAAGTGTTCTAAGTTGTACACTGTTTGCAGCAGCAATAAATTCTGTAACAAGTGTAATACCTAAATCAATAAAAGCATTCCTTTATGTAGACGATCTTTCTAAGATTCAAGAGACACGAGTGGATGAAAAGAGCACTACAGAATGTACTGAATAGTCTACAAGCTTGGTCGGAAAGCGAACATCACCGCTTCTCTATTGAAAAGACCAGAGGTGTATTATTTTCAAGAAAGAGAACTCCAAGACCAGTACCTCATCTTTTTATGTACGGAAATCTCTAACATTCTGCGTCAGCACCAAATTTCTCGGACAGATATTGGAACATAAACTAACATGTTCAAATCATATAAAGCACTTGCGAGAAGAATGCTTTAAGAGGCTCAGACTATTAAAAGTATTAGCAAAAACGCCTTGGGGAGCTGATAGGAAGTCGATGCTCATGGTCTACACAAGTATAGTAAGATCCAAGATAGACTACGGATGTGAGGTTTATTCTTCAGCTAAAATAAACTGTCTCTACCTCTTAGACTCCGTACACCATACTGAAATAAGACTTGCCACAGGTGCTTTCAGGACGATCCCAATAGAAAGTCTCTGTGCTGAGGCTTCTTTACCACCACTTATTTTTTGGAGGCAGGAACTCATGAACAGTTACATCACCAAAATCAAACTCCAACCAACTAACCCTGCGTACCCCCATATATTTCACCCTCGTTTCATGAGAAAATATGAAATGAATCCTTCACGGGACGCTCCATTAGGCAAAAGACATAGAGTAATCATAAGAGAGATTTATGGCATGCCTATAAACCAAGCTGATTCTATCTATAGTTGCCCCCTTGGACTACTAGTCTTACAAAATAGATCTAACTATGACCGCCAGAACCACGGCTCAAATAAAATTAAATTCTTAAAGAAGATACAAAAATATTCAAATTATAAAATAATTTACACAGACGGCTCCAAAGAAAATGAAAATATTGGTTTTGCAATAATAATACATGGATCACCCAAAAGATATAAATTACCCACATACTCAAATATATTTACAGCTGATTTTCCGGCGATTTCAACAGCACTTCATTTATCAATAGAAAGGGAATATTCAAACATACTCATTTGTACAGATTCAATGTCTGCACTCCAGGGTCTACCAAAGCAGACCTACGATAGACAAAATTCACAACTATATAGACATGCTAAAACATCCTTAAAAAAGTGTATCCTTTCTCTGAACTCCAGGGCACTCAGGAATACCTAGAAATGAGGCAGCGGATAAAGCGGCTAAGAGGCTGCTACAATGAACGTTCTGCCACTCCTAATTTACGAGCCGAAAGACATAAAGACATTTTTAAGGAACAGAATCCGAAAAAGTTGGGATTCAATGTGGGCTGACGTACCGCTGTAAGACTAAGAATAGGATAGTCCAAATTAACACACCCCCACTTAATCACAAAAGAGGACCAATCTATATACCAAAGCTGTCAGTCCCTATTATCGATATAATTGAGCATATAATTGAAGAATGCTCATCATTTCGTCAAGCCTTCAAAAATAATAAAATTCCTCGTACAAGATAATTGGCCCTTAAAGACTCAGCAGAATCCATAGGCAAAATAATAAAATTTCTGAAAGAAACTCAACTTTATACTAAAATATAATCCACTAATATCGACCCGTGTAAAAAGGAAATAGTCGACATTCAACTATCAAATCAAAGACTATTATTATTTATATTTCAAATACGTCGCGTATACAGGAAATAGTAATGAGGATATGACAAAAAATGAAAAATAATAAGAGAAAGATACAGAAATATGATAATAATAATAACTATAATAATTTTCTAATTTAGGAATAACTAAGTAAATTTAGAATGATACCTAATAATACGAGTATATGCTGAAGAAAATATAGTAGGGTAGTTAATAGAATATAGGATATAATAACAATGATTGTAAAAGAAGTAACTAATAATAAGTAAAAGTAAATAGAGAGTATTTAAAAAAAATAGAAAGAAATAAATATGAAAAATAATTAGACAATGATAACAACTGTAGTTTTTATATATCGTGAAAATAATCATTTATCTACACTTGTTACGGCAGATAGGGGTTCAAAAGGAACCTTTACTAGCCCAACCGTGAAAAGAAAAGAATAGCCGAATTTTGTTATTTTTGTATTTTTAAATAAGTAAACATAATAAAAGGAACACAAAATATATAAAACTATACAAACTAGAAAAAAAAAATAAAGCTTAAAACAATTACAAAATTACATGAATTGAACGAAAGAGAGAAGAAAAAAAAGTCATATATCACCGGTGATTGAAGGGGCTCTGGCTGCAGTTGTTGTACTTAGTGGATGTTCTGGTGGAGGTAGATCGACTTACGTCCGGCCACATTGTCCTCTTGGAGGATAAGAAGTAGTCCGCCCGCCGTGGCTAAAATTATTTAAGCTGACGCAGATGGCCAGAACGCTGGCAACTACGAGTATGTAGTGAGGAGACAATGGAGACGATATGTCTGTGCAGACTGAGACTCTAAGAAATCGTCTGTCTATTTTCCAGTATAAAAAACAACAAAGTAATTGTTTTGTTTTTTTACTTAATAAAGTCATATGTTACAATAATCGATTTGTGTACCATATGTTGGCCTTAAATTTGTTAAAAATTTTAAATTGACACAGACGGGGTAACATAAATAATATTAAGTGAAATAAGGTAATTTAAAATTCGGAAGTGAAAGTTTACAAAATAAAATAAAAGTACAAGGTGAGATGTAAAAATAAGTACATAAAAAGATTAAAAATAAGTAATAAAGTATAGAAATAAGTGAAAAATTGTGAGAGAATGTTAACAATATAGGTGATGATAATGATAAGTGAAATAAGTTAATAGAAACATGTGAAGTAAAAGTTTACAAAAAAAAACAACAAAAAAACAAAGTAAATCTGAAAGTTAATAAAATATAAATGAATAAATATAAGTGAATGCAGCGATAGATAATATAAGTGATAAAGAGATAACAAACAGGTGAAAAAACAAAAGTATAATAGAAAAATTTGGTGAAAATAATAAAATGAACGTAAAATTATTTAGTCTTAATTAAGTTTAATATATGGCTGTAGGTTTGTGATGTACAGTTTTAAACAAACTTTTAAACTCTTACATCAACCGTTCTACGCCTACTTCTCCTTCTCCAAACCCTCTACATCCACCATCCACTCTCTCTATTTATAGATCCCTTCCATATCCCCCCTCTCTCACTGACAACATACAAAAATTCTTAAAATCATGCATTCCTTCACTACGTCTTGGACTCAAGTCTCAAAATAAACTATCTTACTTTTTTACAAATACTAAGGATCCTATTCCTCTTAATACCGCTCTTAAGTTGTTTACCGGATTCGTTGTTTCTCCTCCAACTGTAATTCTTCATATACAGGTGAAACTAAGAACCACCTCAGATCAACATAAATATCTCTCAACATAAATTATCTATAACTTCCCACAACTCAGCCGCTTCCAAACTTTCAGAACATGCTCTTACACTTAACCGTGCTTTTGATTTTGACCGTACCACTATTTTAGCCAATGTTCCAAATTACCAAAAGAGACTCATCTCAGAATACATTTAAATAAATCTTGAACCCCTTCCAGATAACCACAAAATCGATATAAACTGTATCTCACATACCTACAGCCATATATTATACTTAATTAAGACTAAATAATTTTACGCTCATTTTATTATCACAATTTTTCAAATTTTTCTATTATACTTTTGTTTTTCCGCATGTTTGTTATCTCTCTATCACTTATATTATCTATCGCTGCATTCACTTATATTTATTCATCTGTTTTATTAACTTTCAGATTTACTTTGTTTTTTTTTTTTTGGAAACTTTTACTTCACATGTTTCTATTAACTTATTTCACTTAACATTATCAACACCTACATTGTTAACATTCTATCACAATTTTTCACTTATTTCTATACTTTATTACTTATTTTTAATCTTTTTATGTACTTCTTTTTACATCTCACCTTGTACTTTTATTTTATTTTTTAAATTACCTTATTTCACTTTATATTATTCATGTTACTCCTGTTATCTTTACTATTATCAGTGTAGATAAATGATTATTTTCACGATATATAAAAACTACAGTTGTTATCATTGTCTAATTATTATTCATATTTATTTCTTTTTAAATACTCTTTATTTACTTTTACTTATTATTAGTTTCTTCTTTTACAATCATTATCATTATATCCTATATTGTATTAACTACCCTAATTATATTTTCTTCAGTATATACTGGTATTATTAGTAACGATATGTATCATTCTAATTTTACTTAGTTATTCCTAAATTAGAAAATTATTATAGTTATTATTATTATCATATTTCTATATCTTTCTCTTATTATTTTTCATTTTATCTTTATGGCTACTTCCTGTATACGTGACGTATTTGAAATAGAAATATACCCGTTAAACGGCTGGCAACCTCCTCCCCACTCCTCCACACTTCCGCTTTATTGTCGCCTTCTGCTCAACCTTTCGCTTTGAACAGGTAGGTGGTTTTAATTTGTTCTTTACTCATTTATTTAATATCATTATAATTATTTTTATTTATATTTATTCTTTCAAGACGTTTATTTAATCTCTACTTTCATCTTTTTATTTATTTTTTCCCCGTATTGTTTTTGCTTTATGTACGTCTCCTGTACTTTTTTAACTGTATATTTTGCTCTTGCCATTGTTACTTATTTTTTATTCTTATCATTGTTTATTCAAGTTTATTTTATATTGATACTATTTTATGTCTTCCTTCCTTTTGTGTATATGTAATTTCTTATCACTTTATTTTTACATAATATTTATCCTAGCTTAAATTA
>NW_027114700.1:519705-526053 GCF_000696795.3 Halyomorpha halys | reverse complement strand
TATGGTATATATATATAAATGTCTTCAGAATTTCATTTAAATAAATACTGCACTGTTTTCAAAACCTTTGGTGTTTATTCTTCTTCTTTCCTGAACTTCCTGCGTCTTAACATTACATGGGCACTTGTTGATTGAGTTAGGAAGACTATGGTATTCCTATTCAAAATCGTCAACCTTTGAACTGAATGCGGTAGACGGTTTTGTCATGGTGAAATAAAAACACTGGCGATATCTGCGTAGAAAAGGGGTGTTACTGTTGTCATGGTGAAAATAAACTCTAGCGATATATATTTAGACGAGTGGGCATGGTTTTGTGAAGGTGACTGTTTGGTTTTTGAATACGTCACGATTGTGTAATATGAAGTTGTGATAGTTTATCAGGCCCTTTGTCTATGTATCGAAATATCTCCTTATAACAGATGTTATCGTTAATATTTTGTTTTGCTAAATTATGGTGCCTTACTTCAATGGAGGTTCATTAACAGTGTGGATATAGTGCAGTGCGTGACAACGTTTCTTCAGCCCGTCCTGGATAGGAGAGTAGTGGCATGGGTTATCTTCATTCTTCTCTGGAAGGTGAGACGGTAACCGTAAAAGAGATATCGTAAAACCTTGTGATCTGCCAGGAGTACACCCAAGGACAACGTGGGTTTTCGAACTAAACTTCATTTTATTTTTATTTTATATTCCTCTTTTGTTTAATAAAGTAAATTTAGTTAATAAGGTTAAGCTAGGGCTTTAAATTAAGGTTAAATCAATCTATAAGTTTGTTTTTTTATAAGACTTCTTTTTTTTTCATTCTGTGTACATATATTTCTTCTTATTATTAAACTTTGGTAGATATAGTTCTTCTGTTCTTTCACTGCTTACAACTTGTTAATTTACTTTTTTTTTTTTTTTTTGTATGTGGTTCACTGAATATTACGATAATTCCACAGGTGGGTAGGTATCACCCCTAGGTTTTCTGTTATTTACATGTAAAGGTATTCGCCAGGGGTCATAATTTGTTAATTTTTTATATAGGGGTATATTGAAGTCATCGTTTCGGGGTTTTCGTTATTTCCAATAGAAAAAATAACGTGGCGCCTAAGGAGCAATTTATTATTTATTGTTTTGTTTTGTTTTTTCCCTTACTAGAACAGGCTATATAAACATCCATGTACCCCACCTGTTTGTGTACGTGTGTATGCGCGCGCGTGTGTGCATGTGTTTTTTCGTTTGTGTGTAAGAGAAAAATCATTCATTATGGGAGTACAATAATAAAAAGTTACACAACAGTGTGAGATTCTTAACACTAAAACCTCCCTATTCTTCTATACCATCCCACGGAACCGCTGACAAACATTACTTCACGCGGCAGAAAGGCTATATACCTATTTCTTGTCTGGGCATCTTATTAAGCCATTGCCTGGCCTCTCCTTTCTCGCTCTTGTACTCTGAATATTATGCTAAGTTTGTGCTGCATGGTCTGAAAATAATTCTTGTGTCATAAAATCACTGATTCTATTGTGCAAGGTTTTATATTCAGGTAGAGTAAAAAATGTTTTTCTTTTCTAAGAACGAAAATAATAAATCATCTAAAAGAGCTTCAACTATAAGACGCATCTTTACGATCTAAGAGTTGTAACAATATTAAGTTTTCCTTCTCGCCTTTGATTATTTTATACGAAAAGAATGGTCAGATTCTCCAATTAGGTCCTTATAATACATCTTCTTAAGCATCCTTATATATAAAACTCGTGTAGGATAGCTTCCTCTTAACTGTGGTGGTAACTAGACCCCATTGAGGATCATGACCGTTAACATATTGACAGTTTTTTACGATTTTTCTTAAATTTATTGTGGGAAGAGCACCATAGCACAGTACAGTCGCCATTAATTAGAGTATGAAACAATCAGAGAGGAACAACAATTAATGAATCTGGGTTGGTTTTTAAGTAGGTAAAAGCATACTCGTACTAGACTTCTTTAGCTCTCCATTATTAGTAATAATATTAGGTTATAGCAATAGCTCAATTGATCGCAAAATACATTTACAGGGTTGAAATACATAAATAAAATCACGTTATAAAAACATAAAATGTTAATAAATATTTTATTAGCTTTAACAGTACTGGATACAATAAAAAATACATGAACCTAGTGGTTAAGGCTAGTGGTTATCGGCTTTGGTTATACTTTTTCTTCCATGCATCAGCCGACTCTTTAAAATATCTTTTATTTCTTCGTAATTCATGGGCTCGAGATTCAGTGGTCCTTTTGAACTTTTCCCATTCAGAATTTCCTGCCTTACCACTTTTAGCTTTAGTTTCTGCTTCATTGCAAGTCCTGTCGATCCAAGAAGCCCATTTTTCTGCGAGTTCGACAACATTCGCTGCCCATTTAGCCCACTCCTTCATCTCTTTTGTACTTTTTAATGGTCCAAGGCTGGATGGCGTGTTACAAATTGATTCAGAAATTACAGCAACCCTTTCCAATCTCCCTGAGTTGGCCACGGCACACGCCATTCTATCATCAATTTTCTTCACGTTGAAATAACACTCGCCTTTAGGTCTTGTTATGTAGTATGTAACCTTAGCCTCCGTTGGCTTTTCAGATAGTTCTTTTTTCCCTTTCTCTAAGGAGTCTACGACCAAACCTGTAAGTTTACCGCTGATTTCTGCAACAACATGTTCATCTTCAGGAGCTAAATCTTTCCCTATTTCCTTTTTTATTTGTCCTTCGATAACAGTAGATATATGTTTGTCTGTTGGTGATGTGTCAGATGGCGTACTATCTGGAAGCAGTTTTTCTATGGCATCCATAGGGTCATGAGTTATATCACCAGCTCCTTCCGCGTGTTCCTCTTCTTTCGCCTTCTCTATCTCCTGAATTTCTTTACTATCCTTATCTTTCTCACCTTCTTTTTTCTTAGCTTCTTCTTCAGTTTTTTTACCTTCTTCTTCTTCTTTCTTCTTATCCTCTCCTTTAGGTTTTTTCACTTCTTCACCTTCTTTCTTCTTATCCTCTCCTTCAGGTTTTTTCACTTCCTCACCTCCCTTATTCTTATCCTCTCCTTCAGTTTTTTTCACTTCCTCACCTTCTTTCTTCTTATCCTCTTCATCATGTTTTTTTACTTCAACTTCTTCCTTCTTATCCCCATCTTTAGGTTTTTTTACTTCCTCACCTTCTTTCTTTTTATCTTCTCCTTCAGTTTTTTTGGCTTCCTCCTCTTCTTTCTTCTTAGCATCTCCTTCAGGTTTTTTTACTTCCTCGCTCTTTTTCTTCGTATCCTCTCCTTCAGGTTTTTTTACTTCCTCGCTCTTTTTCTTCGTATCCTCTCCTTCAGGCTTTTTAGCTTCCTCACCTTCTTTCTTCTTATCCTCTTCTTTAGGTTTCTCAACTTCCTCACCTTCTTTCTTCTTATCCTCATCTTTAGGTTTTTTTGCTTCCTCACCTTCTTTCTTCTTATCCTCTTCTTTAGGTTTCTCAACTTCCTCACCTTCTTTCTTCTTATCCTCATCTTTAGGTTTTTTTGCTTCATCACCTTCTTTCTTCTTATCATCTCCTTCAGGTTTTTTAACTTTCCCTCCTTCTTTTTTCTTACCCTCTTCATCATGTTTTTTTACTTCCTCACCTTCTTTCTTCTTACCCTCTTCATCGTGTTTTTTAACTTCCTCACCTTCTTTCTTCTTCTTATCGTCCTCTTTTTTCGAATCTTCTTCTTTTTTTCCCTCCTCTTTTTTCTTTTCAGGTTCTTTTTTCTTATCCTGCTCTTTTTTCTTTTCAGGTTCTTTTTTCTTATCCTCCTCTTTTTTCTTATCCACTTCTTTCATCTTATTGGTTTCTTTTTTCTTATCTGATTCTTTCTTCTTATTATCGTTCTGTTTTTTCTTATCTTCCTCTTTTTTTTTTTCATTCTCTTTTTTCTTTTCAACTTCTTTTTTTCTATCCTCTTCTTTTTTCTTATCTGCTTCTTTATTCTTTTCAACTTCTTTTTGCTTATCACCTCCTTTTTTCTTATCGGCTTCTTTTTTCTTATCTGCTTCTTTTTTCTTATCTGATTCTTTCTTTTTCTTATCCTCATGTTTTTTCCTATCTTCGTCTTTCTTGTTCTCCTCAACTTTTTCCTTTTCAGCTTCTTTTTTCTTATCCACCTCTTTTTCCTTCTTATCTGATTCTTTCTTTTTCTTATCGTCTTCCTTTTTCTTCTTATTTGATTCTTTCTTCTTTTTATCGTCCTCCTTTTTCTTCTTATCACCTTCTTTCTTTTTATCATCGGCTTGCTTTTTCTTATCGTCTTCTTTTTTCCTTCTTTTTTCCTCCTCTTCTTTCTTTTTTTTATCACTTTCTTTATTATTTTTATCAACGGGTTTCTTTTTTGATGGTTTTCTCGGTTTCTCATTTTTCCTAATTGGTTCTTTTGTTTCTCTTTGACTTTCATCCTTTTTTTGTTGTTCTTTTTCCAAATCCTTCTGAGCTTTTTCTAAATAATCCTCACAAAGTTCTTTATCTATTTTAGCCATTGTATCTGCTAACCAAACAGCAAACCTGTCAGCAATATATACTTGGATTCGCTGCACTCTATTTCGTGGGTTATTCAGGCTACAACATTCCCCGGTTAAATCACAAAAATGGTTCAGTAATGTAGCAGCGATGTAGCGAGTTCTCTTAGTACGCCTCGCGGACATTACCATTGCTAAATAATCTATAAGTTTCACGCTCATTAATCGCTTATATTCTTTCAACCAACTTTCCTTCACGTCTACATTTACAGAGCCACCTTTTCTTTTTGGGACCCTGAGCTTATCTATTACCCTGTCAGCCTCACTGAAAAAAAAAAATATAAAAATAGATTATTATTCTTAATATACAAGGGTAAAGGATATCTCCAAAATAGATCTGCATGACGACCTATTGCAGACGTATTCCCGGCGTATTCCTTGGAATAATTTTAGGAAGAAAGTTCATTGTTATGCCTTGATAGGGCTATATGAGAAGTAAAGTGATTGCTAGCTCTTAATGGACCAACAATTTATTATTATCTGCATAAAGTTTACTGAATTGTTACTTTAATTATGCAAATAAAACTCACAGAACAATCATCAAATAACACCGTGATCAGGTTTATATTCCAGATTTTTTTTTTGTTTATGTTTTCGTATTCATCAATCTAGATTCACATTACAGATTTTGTAATATTTTTTTTAAAATATTTATTTTATAAAGTACATAAAACTGTTTCAATCCTTTCTTTTTCACGACCAAAGGAATCAAATTCATTTAGAAAATAAAAAGATAAGTTTGTACTTAGGATAGAAATTTTTCACTCAAGTTTTAGATATCAAGGAATAAATTTGATTTCTTTATTTGTTTGTCGGTCTGTAGTCAAATTTGTTTTCCGGCGTAATCGTGTAAACCGTTAATTCAATTTTGGCAAAATTTCCAGGAATTATGCAGGTTAGTACCTAGTTTGTTCTTTATCGATTTTATTCCATCCCCTACTTTCCCTAACTCTTATGTGACCGAATTTTCCTCGGCACAGTTATATTTCAAAAACGGCTCGTCATTTGGCAGATCCTATTGCCATAGAATCAAAGATTTGATAGGGCCCATTTAAGCCTTATTTCTTTCTTATGGGGTCAGAATTGATGATATTAAAAGAATTAAAATGTTTGATGAGAACAATTGAAGTAAAAAAATTCTACATCACCTGATTCATAAAATCTGTATATAATACGTGTGAATAGTAAGAGCATGTGTAAGAAGAATTGATTTCTGAAACAAATATACTGGAGATGAGTATAATTCATTAACGAACAAAGGGATTTTTACTTCATATTCCATTTTGTTAAGCATGTCATAATAAAGGTTTAGCACCAATCTCTACAGAGAGCGTCCTCTATACATCAGTCCAGTGATGCCCGTCGAAAACCAAATCTACTAAACCATTGTTAACGCAATCCTCCCATCTACCACGGACGTTTAGCCGCTGTTACCCACCAGCTAATCAAAAGTGATTGTGCGGCTGGCCTTTAGTTGAAGGCGTAATTCATACGTATACCGAATCGTCAGCATAACCTTTACTATCTACAATTAATTATGAGAGATAGTTGACCGTGGATGATAAATGAGGAGAAGATGGTTGGGGGTGCGGTCAATGAAACACAAATAAGTTAACTACCCGACGTACAGAAATCTTATTTCCTATAATTCTGTTGCCCCGCGTTTTTATGGACTTCCTAAAATTCATAAGCCTGATACCCCACTCCGTCCGATCACTTCCAATATCAATTCTCCCTCTGTTAAACTCAGCAAATTCTTACTTCACTCTTTACAAACCTTCAGTCACCATAATTCATATGATAT
>NW_027114700.1:512011-517519 GCF_000696795.3 Halyomorpha halys | reverse complement strand
TGTTTCATTGACCGCACCCCCAACCATCTTCTCCTCATTTACTATCTACATTCCTACGGTATTTTAACACCTAAAGTCCTACGGAATTTTACCACCACTGGTCTTTTTTCAATTTGCCAGATCTTTTTAACCAAAAGGTGAATTTTAGAAACTCCAGTTTCATCATATGCCTTGATTAGTTAACTAGGAATATTGTCTATTCCCGCTATTTTATAAGGTTTTGATTTTCCGATGGTTTTTTCAACTTTCTCCTTACTCGGTTCTTCTATCCACGATTCATCACTCTGATATTCAGTAGGAGACTATTGACAATTATTTCTCGTATTCAAAATATTTCTGAAGTGCATTCAATGTACCCAGAAATTTTGATCTGAGGAATTAAAAATTCGTTCAATTACAAATCAATTCGAGCTCAGATTTGAAGCTTCAGGACCTTTAGTTGAGGGTTCCAAGACATTCAGAAGCTATGGGTAGGAATCAAAAATAATATGAACGAGGTCATTAAATTGTGTCTCGAGAAAAGGGAAGGTATAAATATATATATATATATATATATAGCTTACGAGCACTTCTACTGAAAGACTTAAAAAAAGGGAACAGAATTACAACGCACGCTTACTAGAAAGATAGTGCATTATTATCTCTGTGATGCTCCTTATACACATTATTGGGGTTTATATACATGGGGAGTTAGGATTAGAGTTGTATACAGGCCTTTTCCTATATACGCAAATATAAGTTATGGTAAGACTGAGCGTACTAATAGCTTAAATCCTAACTCCTCGTGTAAATAATCACAAAGAATGTATATAAGGAGAATTAAAACCAAGAATAAATCAGTTGTTATCTTGAATAAGTTTGTTTCATTTCCGTGCTCCTTTTTCAACTTTTTTTTTTCAAGTTTGTCTTCCAACATCTCATTAGTGGTGCCAAAACCAAATCGTTTTGTTATTATCAGTTTCTCTCTCTCGTATGGTTGAAGACCAACCACAACCGTTAGTGCGAACGACAAGATTCCATGGTTCCGCCTACATTTCTGGCGGCGTCTGTGGCCCCTGCAGTTCCTCCGGTCCCCGCGGTTCCGGATTTACCTCCATTACCGAGAACCACTCTTGCACAAGCGCATGCCAATATATTAGCAAAAATGAAGGTGAGAACAACTACTTCCCAGGACATCTGGAAGGCTATTTCCGACCTGGAGCGGTTCTCAGGGGAAATTGGCGAACTCAACCATTTTATCAAAGGAGGCGACAGCATCATTGAAAGGATGGAGTCCAAGTCAGTGAGGATCTGCTAGACAGAAATGATGCCGCCTTATTGAAAGCAGCCCTGATCTGCAGAATCGAAAGGAGCATCCTCCATCACATTCAGGCCGACGAGGTAACGTCGTGGCCGGTAGTGAAAGAGAGATTGAAAAAGCCTATGGAAGAGGCAGTTGGACTCCCGAAGAAGATATTTTTTATATATTCAAGGAGAAGAAAAGACATACAATCGAATGGACAGTATGGCGCTCTTGGCCCAGTCTAATCTCGTAACGGAGAAGATGAGGGAAACGGAAGGAGCTGATGTCGTCCGATGGAGACTAAATTTCCAGTATGCTGTCATGATGTTGCAGCTTGCAAAGGAGGCGAATAAAAGAGAAGGACTACCGCTTGATCGCACATTCTTGGAGTGCGCTCAAGACATGATTGACGCAAGTGCAAGGGAGGAAGACACAAGATTGGAAACAGATGATGGAGGATGGAATCGAGTTTCATACAATATTTATCTGGCAGGAGATGGAATTCAGTGCTACTTTGAGAGCCGGATCTCTGATGAGGGTACAAAGTCATGTTCTGCCTTTTTTTTTCCTACCTCCTAATTTATTTATTTATAAGCAAATACAAATATATACAATTGACTTAAACCCAATTATATATACACATATACATCGAATCTTGTATTGCCGCATGGCATTTTAAGATAAGAATACATGGTCCGCTGAAGGCAGTTTTACAGTAGTAGCATGATTGCTATGATGATAGCCAGTGGACTTACGGAAATTGGAGAGGGGTCATTACGGCTGGAGGTGTTGACATATTGCGCCAGTTCCCAATGAGCGCCAGGATGTGTGGTGGTGATGTGCTCGGGTGAACTGGGGTGGTCGGTAGGTAGGGATGGACAGTGCTGCTGCCAAGCGGACGATAGTAGTGAACTGGTTGATGTAACCATCCACCTGATCTCTCGTCGTAATTGTTGGCATATCCGGTAGTCTTTGGCACACTTCTTCTTTGTATTTTTTTTTTTTTTTTTGTATTGGTATCTGAATCTCGTTGTCTTCTGCTCATCTGGAAGCCCGTGGACCGGATGATGGTTCGACAACATAGGATCCAAAGCGGTGCAGCTTGTGATGTGATGGGGCTGCCTAATGAAGAGCAGGTCAAGGGTAGATGTGGATCCACCGGCATGGCAAAACGTCCACCGGGAACAACTATGAATGCCGTTATTGCCAGTTATTTCCCTGTCCCGTTTATCTAAGTGTTTTGCCAAAGATTGTGGCGGGCGTTGAAGTCCCCCACCAGCCAGTGCTTTCGTTTTTGTCCACATAGTTCGAGGAATTGCCTTAGCTCACGTAGCGATGCGCGCGGTCGGCGGTATAAGCCGGTGATGGTGGTAGGCTGCCGTATGAGAATCTTTATCATGAGGTGACTGATCTTGGTGTTATTGGTTACCAGAGGCGCTGGTTTCTTCTTCCATTGGATGCTATGACGAACTGCTTATAGCACTCCTCCGGGTGGATCGTTGTTGTCAGCGATGACTACGACGTATTCCCGAAAGTGTCGTGGGCGTCCCTGTAGTATCGTGTCTGTGAGTACTTACTTGTGCCAGTAGCACTTCCATTTCTCCGATTTTGTTATTGAGACCATTACAATTGAAATTGAGCAGTGTAAACCTATTCATAGTTGGTCAGGATTTGCATCATTGCTGCCATCTGACACATCATTTTTGAGATAATGTTCGTAAACTGTTAACATAAGTTGCGGTGGAGGTACTAGGTGTGGTTGTGTCGGTGCTGGTGCCGGTGTTGGTTCTAGTCCTTGTGCCGGTGCTGGATTGGCCCAAGGTGCTGGACCCCAAGTGCTCCCCCCCCCCGGCACAATTCTATGACAAACACTCTGTTATACATTATGAGAAAACCGGCTTTCAGGCTCAAATGAAGGTCCAGAATGAAGAGAATTCCAGCTTCAATCTGAACCATGCTACGGCCATGATCTCCATAGATTGTACAAAGGCATTCGAATCTGTGTTTCACGGAATTTTATGTCGTAAGCTCATTGACCTCGAATGTCCAGAACAACTCTACGGTGTCATAGCATCGTTCCTCAACAACAGTACCATCTCTGTGTGGGTTAAAAAAAAAACAACTGGAGAAACTCAAAAAGTACACCCATGGTTTATTTGTTATCCTGCAAGATGAGAAGAAAATTCGTTGGTATATCATATAAAGATGTGAGGGGTTCATATGCTTGGCATTAAGTCAAAGTGTGTTTAGCAGTAAGTCGTATTCCGCAAGTCTAGCATACAGGTGAAGAATCGCGGACCATAAGATAACCGTGGGCCAGGCGCGTATGACCTATTTGAAGGCGCGTTGAAATTACCTCCTCTTGCTTACATTTCTAATTTATGATATCTGTTATTGCCATGGTTTAGAATTAATTTGTAAATAGTATTAGTTTTTAATTTAGTTACATTTATTTTTTATTTTAATTAGAATTTAGTTATTTGAGAAGAGAAATATATTTTTATTGTTATAATTAATTAATAGAAACAGATACTAAGGGTTGATAACCATCACTAAGGCGTCGCCTAGCAACTGGCCGACCATCTTCGTTTTTAAATCAGTTTCTGCTAATTAGTGGCCATGATAGTTTGTAACCAGCCCTGTCTGCGTTCAATTGGTGTTATTTTATTAGACATTTTGAATGTTTTAGTCAACAATACAATCAGAAACCAGACCTTTTCTGTGTTTTTGGACTTTGACTGGAATATGAGTGTTGCTAATTATTCGGCTCACATAATTCATTAAAACAACCAGACCCTGTCTGCCCTCAATTAGTGTCAGTATGGCCATCTTGGTTCTGGACATTTCGACTGTTGATGAGCCAGTACACTAAATTTGACCAGTTTGAGAGTTGCAGCGGTGTATATAAATAGCTACGAAGCGGCGACCTACACATATCGTCAGCTAACTATCTTTCACCTATCGAAGTGGACCAACCGTCAATCAGTATTTATTTTATATATCTATGTTGTTTTTTTTAATAATTTATTTAACTCATTTTATTCCGTTTAAAAGGCCTATTTATTTTACTTTTATTCATTGTTTTATTATAACTCTTTTATTTATTTCTGTTTAAGTTTTCAAATGCTAGATTAACCAAATAAATGTTTATATTCGAGCCAGCTTGTTTTTTTTTTTTTTTTTGTTCTTTCAAAGCTTTCATTAATTACATGTTTAATTACCCTATTTTGTCGCAATTTCATTAATTTTTAAAACTTTTAATCTTAGATCAACTTACATCATTAACTATCTTTTGCTGATTGCAACCATTTTTAGCTGTATAGCTACTACATATCGGCGACAAAGAGAATAGGTTCTGTTGATCATAGCACACAATCGAGGCCCCAACACCTAAGGAATTCTTGGAGCCGTCAGTCCAAGAAATTCATATAACTAACAAATAAATCTTTATATATAAATCGACTCGAACCAGAAACAAAACTCAATAATTCATTCGACGGACTCTCTGAGACCAATATTACACATAACACACACACACCCACTACAAGCACCACAACTAACAGAAGCAGAAATACAAAAGAAGTTAGACCACCACCTATTGTAATTAATCTACCGGTATCGGCGGTACAATTACAGGATGCCTTTAAACAGGCTAACATTATAAATTTTAGTATCTGTTCCCCAAAAGAGGAAAAAAAAATTTAACCAACACTGAACAAGACTACGACGAAGTCCTTCGTTATCTAGAGGTCATAGAAAACGTATATTACTATGCTTACGCTCCACGGGGTACCAAACCTCTTAAAAAATTCATCATCAAAGGGTTTAATCACCCATTAGATTCAATTACTGATGCATTCTCGGAACGCCTTCCTGGCTTCCGTCAATTGCATAGAATGCAAAAAACAAATGCCGCCGGGAAAAAAACAGATTTGACGCATATCATAGTCACAACGGAACATACAACAACCCTAGAAGACATTAAAAAGTGGGTCCCATAGACCACATGATATACTCATTTGAAAAAATGAGAAACATCGGTGGCCCGAAGCAATGTTACAATTGCCAGGAATTTGGCCACACCCAAAATTACTGCGGCAGAATGACAATCTGCGTCCGCTGCGGCGAAAACCACCCCATAAAGAAATGCCCAAGAAACACCCCACCAAAGTCCATTCATTGTGACGAGGATCATGTATCCTCATATACAAAATGTAAAACATCGG
>NW_027114700.1:510334-510684 GCF_000696795.3 Halyomorpha halys | reverse complement strand
CTTCGACAGTCTCCCTGCTTCCTTCAATCCAGTATTCCAGTATATCACTCCATCTCCCTTCCTGCGAGGTGGCAGGGCAGGAAAGGTTCCAAATACCCTATTAACATCATTTAATAGCTCCATCTTCTGATGCACCCCAACCCCCTCCCTCACACTTCTTTTAGATTTCTGACTGTTTTTCTTATTATTACACCATTATCTATCGTCTCTATTAATTAATGTTTTTTATTTTATTTTTATTTTTATCTTATATGCCCCAAAAACTTCTGGAAAGTCATAACACCAAATCAAAATCGGTGAAACTCCATCGAGGCGATGAGCTCCTCACTCCCGCAGATCTGGCAGACGTT
>NW_027114700.1:509910-510284 GCF_000696795.3 Halyomorpha halys | reverse complement strand
CTCATACACATCCACACTTGACCTACTTCTTACGCAACAACCACACAGATTCACTAACTGCACTACACTAGAGCTTAGTGACAATGACCACCTACCAGTACTTTATCAGTTATGCAAACACACAACACCAACTCCACCTACAGACATCAAATACAATTTTCAACAAGCCGACTGGAAACTCTACAAAACACACGTATACGACAATATACTCAACATCACAACACTCAACTCACCACAAGACATAAGTATGGCCATTGACATTCTACAACAAACGCTGCAAACACAGCAATACCCACATTCACACCCATACCAATACACCTACGCACACCACCCCAACACATACTCACTCTCATAAAACAACGCAATAACATCAA
>NW_027114700.1:494585-508746 GCF_000696795.3 Halyomorpha halys | reverse complement strand
TAATTCACTTTTATTTTTTTTAGAGGGTTCGAAAAAAAAAACTATATATAAAAATTATATTAAATTAGAAATAAAATAAACCTATAATAGAATATATTTAACTAAGTTACTTACTAATCAAACAATCCAAATTCATCAACCATCATTTCTCTTGATCCTGTATGTGGTATCACCTTTGCCACCTTTGTTAAGAATTCACGGGCATACCTGAAAAAAATTTATTATAATTTGGGCCCTTGAAAAAGATCATTATAATAAATGTAAAGTTTTGATACGATAATCCATTTTATATCATATGCAATTATAAAACCAGAAAGGTGACATAAATTTCATGCCAGTGGAACAATATGAACATATAAAGAATTTCTTGTGAATCAGCAACTGAACTTTTAGTTTTTCATTTATTGTAAAACTCTATTTTGGACATAAATCTAAGCAATTCAACGGTCTTCAATCGACAAATCTGACGTATAAGATTATAACAATTTAATTTAATGATTAGAACGGGAATAGGAGGGTATGAGACCAATTATATTAAATAAATAAAAGTTGAATGAGTACATGAAAAAAGAACATTAATAATGAACAATAGCAAATATTAACAGTGATGAGTGCTGACAATAGTTCAGACAAGGAGAACAAAACCAAAGAGAGAAAAAAAAAATTAATATAAAAGAAAACAGAAATTAAATAGGAATAAGTATAAAATAGAAAAGAGAGTAGAATAGAACAGAAATAGTCATGATGTTTGAGTTAATTATGCTTGATAAGGTTTAGGAAATGTATGTAAGAGAGATACCGGTATTTATCAACTATATGGTTAACAGGCTATTCTTCAAGATTTATAAGGAGAGACTCGGTTTCGAGGTGATTTTATGGTGGGAAAATGCAGCATGAATAAACGCTTTGTTGAAGTATGGTGTATAGTTATGTGCCAGTGTTCGTAGATTAACGGTCGCTTAGTGATCCGATCTAGTGACGTCATCGTCAAGTCATTTGTACCGTTAAAGGGCTTTGTTCAAAGTGTATATCTATTGTTCTTGCTCTTCTGACCTCAGGAAAGTGTGGATTAACACACATCAGGTACATTTTTATTATTAATTATGTACAAACAAACAGTGAAATAGTGCCGCACTATTTTTTTTTCTACTCTTCTATTTTATTTATTTATACAATAACAATATATAACAGATATATGTCTATGCACAATATTTACAAATTATTTTCCTATTTTTACCCGTGGGTACTATTACGATAGGGTAAGGGATTGATAGGGAGCTATTGTTATGGCACCTTGTGCCCTAATTTATTATTTTTATTTACTGAGTGGGGAGGGACCACTCTGTTGGCTTCTATATTTTATTAAATTCAGGATACAGAGCCAGAATCCCTTCCCTCGGCGAGCACGTCAACCAAGGGGACAGGTCTTGCTTGTTGGAGGTGCGATTTCTCGAAACGGCGGATTGGCATAGGCTTTCAGCCCACCAAAGAATTAGATGTGCCTACGGCCTATGAATTCCAGCACAGATGGAGGATGGAGCTCCTCACGTATTACGCTGCTCCTGGCCTTTTGGACTGATATTCCTCTGACTATTCGCCGAAGGAGGGAATTCGGGAAACTCTGCAGTTAGGACAACGTAGTTTTGTAGAGGTGCCTCCTACCACGTTGTTATAAACTTATTAGACATTTAGGCTGTGCGTAAACTCTTAATCAGTGATTCAGCTGTGCTTCTCTTAGCCAGTTGTAATTAACCATTTATTCCCAGACGTTATTTAATCAGTGCGCTATAATCTCCCGATCGATACAGATCTTGAATCTGACATCGAAATGATGCTGTAAAATTAAAGTTAGTAACAAAAAAAATAGAAGGTGTCTTCTCCTCTAACACGAGCGAAGGCGGGAGCGCAAGGCTTGAAGGAGCTATCAAACCTTAAGGACCTGCCACGAAGGAAGAAAAATGAGAAAAATCGTTTAAGCCCGAATAAATATGATGTGTTGGTTAACCAACTGAAGCCGGCACTTCTGATTCTCAAAAAAAAACAACAGAGACTCCTACAAAGAAATCCCATACATCACCGCCAGTCATTGTGGATAGCAATCACACTATCCCTAGGATAGGTGGTAATTAAGGAGGTAAATTTCCTTTCAAAACTTTAAATTAAAAAAAATTCTACTTTGAAAAACAATAGGGGGTGTCTGGATTTTTCTAGAGACACTAGACGAACGAGACAGTAACAAAAGGGCTTATGAACTTAAAAGTTGGCCATCTCCCTCAGAAGGGAAAAAGTCAGAACAAATATATTATTAAAAATCTTGACATCTCCATTCCCACAGAAGATGTCAAGTCCGCATTCCAGCATTTATCCTCCATCGATATAAGAAGGCTAGATACATATAATATTGATAATAATAGTTCAGTGCCAGTGTCCGAAGTGTTACGGTCGCTTTGTGTTCCGAGCTGGTGACGTCATTGGAACGTCATCCTAACATCCTTTTTGAGAACCAATGCCTTTGTTTTCAGTGACATTCTGTGATTTCTTGTGTTTTTGGTGCTCCTGAACCAGCCGGAATAGCCCTTCCCTATTCCTAGTAAGCTCAAGGCAAACATATGCCATTATCGATGACACCGCCTTCAGCGGACTCTGCAGCCTATCATATAATGCCATACTGGCAAAACAAGATGCTTTATTTTGCCATCATATATACATCCATTTCTCATTTGTATATATCTAATTGTTTGTTTTATTCTGTAGTCTGTAGGAGATCAGAAAAAAACACATAGACCTAGTTGTTCAATTGTAGCTCGGCCGTGCTCTCCGAGCCAGCTGTGCCTAAATTGTTACTTTAATTAAAGTACATACTAATATTAATTACTAGTGCGCGATGGCTCAATCCTTAGGGCCAACTCAGGCCGCAAATCTACCGCCAGACTCCGACGACGAAACTGGGTTTACTAAGATAGCCAGTATATCATAAGTATCCCTCCCTCAGACGCGATCGATAGCAGGCCAAAATCCACCAGACAAGACCGAAATTAAACCATACAGCAAAAAGAAACAAAAGAAACAGACGTGTCAGGAAAGGAATAATAATTTTGCTCATCCAAATTCATTCGACGCGCTGAAAAATCTTCCAACTGAGGCGGGAACCGAGACCTCTCCACAAAAATCTCCCCAACTACCTCCGGTTGTCGTGGCAAGACAGCAAATCCCTGCGGTGAGGCTATACCTGGCTCATCTACATATAAATAAATACCTGGTGCGTAAAACCGGAGGGAGTGTTCAGATTTTCCTAGAGTCCGTAGCGGATCGAGACGCTGTTGTGACTGGGCTCAAATCGCTACAAATAGGCCATCACACCTATGCCCAACGATAAGGAAAAACGCTGCAGCGTTATATCATTAAAAACATTGACATCTCCATGCCCTTGGAAGATCTCTAACACTTAGCCCCTATCGATATCAGGCGTCTCCACAAAAAAACAATGATGGGACGAAAGACCAAGGACCAATAGAATGGCGAGTGCAGCCACGGGTTACTTGTCATTGCTCCAGCCGTCCACAGCAGCACCTGCGTCAGAGCCCGTACCGGATTCTCCAGCTTCTCCTGACCCGGAACCAATATGAGCCCAGCAACCCCTCCGACCACCACCACCCGGCTCACTCGATCCACAGCTATTCATGATGACACAAATGAATCACATGTTAAGCGAACTCTTCCCGGCTCATGAGAGACATGCAGGCATTCGTGTCTGTTCTAAATTCTAAAGAAATTAAAAAAAAAAAAAGAAAAATCGCCATGAATTGATTTCGAGTTCTCAATTGTAATTCTGTGTCATTGCACCAAAACTAGAGGAGGTGGAAGCTCCTAGCGCTCTCCGAACCGACAGCAGCTGTCCTCACCGACACCAGAATACAGTGGCGACCGCCATATATCAGGAGCTATCACGTAGCCACCGATGACCTCCACGACCCACACCGGTGGTGTTCTCATAGCGGTGCGCCATGGCATCCGCTGGAATAAGATCCCGCCACCGCTGACCACCCAAGACGAGCGGATCAGTCATCTCACCGTCCTAATGCTGATGCACCAACCCACCTACATCACGGTATACCGGCGTCCAAGAGGGTCAGTACCAGAACTGCGGGAGCTTTTAGACACCTGTGGAGCAAGGACGAACCACTGGTTGGTGGGAGATTTCAAACCCCGACACACTCTATGGTATAATACCTCAGCGAACCTGGCGGGAAGACAGGTGGTGAAAACTGCCTTCAAGGTAGTTCATCCAGGAACGGGTATACTGAGGTACGCATCACCTGCGCGGAGTCGAACCCTCACGCGGGAGCAGAAGAAGAGACTGGCCACTACGCAACAACTGGCTCTGCTGAGGGTCACGAAGGCGTATAGTACGGTGTCGCATGAGGCGGTGCAGGTGCTGGCCGGAGCAATGCCCCTGGACCTCATCCTCAAGGAGGATGCTACGAAGTATGATGTGAAGAGGCAGGGGCTGGGAGTCCTAGCGGCGGGACTCCGGGAGAGGATCAGCGAGACCCCGAACCTATGGAAGAAGTTCCTGCGGAAAGAGTCGATTGAGGAGTGGAATGGACGGTGGTGGACAAGCGAAAAAGGTGCGACGCTGAGGAAATTCTTCCCCACCGTCCACTCAAGATTGAGAGCAGGTTGGGTCATCCCAGACTATTGGGTCTCGCAGATCCTGACAGAACACGGGAGATTCCGGGGAAAGCTGCAAAGCTTCAGAAAGAACATCAACACCCGGTGCCCGACGTGATGGGTCCCAGAAACAGCAGAGCATGTGGTATTGGATTGCACCGCTAGTCATCTTCATCTTCATCTCATGAAGATGAAGATGAAGATGACAGCGAAGAAGCAGTTTGAGACCAGGAGGGCTGGACTAGGCTGCGCACTAGAGGTGACAACCGGACGGATGCGGACCAGGCGTGTTGGACGTACCGGACAGATGCTGGTGGATAAGGTGTAGCCTCATCTTAAGGCACTCAACCGAGTGCTGGGCTGCACCATGTTTTTAATTTTAATTGTCCCCAAAAAATTAAATGGCTCCACCATTAAAAATAAAGATGTTTATTGGCAGCAGTGGCATGCGCAACGCACTACCACCACTGTTGCCGAACCCCGTATGGCAGCAATGCCAGGAAGGGGGAACCCCAAAAAAAAAAAGTTCATCCAGTAACTCATACTTTCCGCCATTTTGGAACGGGCTTCCAATCGACAATTGACTTCCAGCCTCCTGTTGACTAAGCACCCAAATCGTATCACAGATTGCTCCGTGTCTGATTTCACATCTTCCGATCACCGCCCTATGAAGTGCACGGGAGCAGCTCTGATCCGATATCTGAAAAGTTCAACTATCAGGAAGCCGACGGGAGCCGGTTCAAAGAAGAGGCTTGCCATAGGCTGAAGGATGTACCTACTCTGTAGAGGAAGTAGACAACTACATCGGCCACTTCACGTCAGCTGTCATAGAGTCTGCGCGCCAAGCCATCCCCACCTACCATCCTAGATCTCCCCACCTTCAGAAACCCCCACCCCACATCATGGCACTCATTGTCAGCCGGCGGAACCTGAAAAATTGGCATCACCGCTCCAGGGACCCGGCAGTCACGAAGGCTCTCAAATCAATCACCACCCAGATCAGGAATCTTCTGCGCCAGTGGAAGACTGTGATCTGGCATGATCGCCTAAGCTACACACAACGACTACAGGAAACTCACTAAGCCAGCAACCAAAAAGACCTCGGCCGTTCGACTTCATAACAGGGACCGCCTCATGACCCCCACTGAGCAAGCCGAGTCTTTGGCTGGGCACTACCAGCGAGATATTGAGTCGCGGACTGGGGCATTGCTCTCTATTCGAACCCAGGCCCGTGAGAATAACTATATGTTTGTCTCACCTAGACAACTGAAGGCCATCTTGAGACGATGTCATAGCAACTGGGCCCCTGGTCACGATGGAATACAGACTGTCCTGCTGAAACAATTACCGCGGAAGGGAATTGCTCAGCTCACCAACCTGTACAATTCGTGCTTGGGGCTGAGATACTTCCCCGAGAAATGGAAACATGCCATCCGGTTTCCACTCCTTAAGCCGAAGAAGACAGAATTCGATGCCGACCATTACAGGCCCATAAGTCTCCTGCCACATCTCGCTAAGGTATGCGAAAAGATCACCCTGAATTACCTTCGTGAATTCTATGATATCCTTTACGAGCAGACTGGTTTTATATTTCTATATGAATAAATTCGTATGTTTTAGAGGTTTGGAAAAAAAAAGTATGGTTGAGGGCTGGAGCGTGTTCAGATAATTTTGAGGCCAAAGATTTAGGGGTATTGATGTAAGATTAGTGTTGGAAAATGCAGGTTTTTGGGTAATTTTTAGTTTCCTCCATAAAATTAGGAGTAGAATATGGAATTCAGTAAATTGACCTCTGTATATTATCAAGGAAGCTGAGGATATAAGAAAGAGATCTGATTAATGCCTTCCAAAATAAATAGAGTTAAACTTTATTTCCTGATAGGCACGTAACTGAAACAATAATAATCTTAAAAGGTCAGATTTCTGAAGAAGCCCAAGAATTAAAAAGAAATAAAAAGAGGTTTAGAGAGTTGAGGTGACTCAGAAAAAATCTAGAATAAATTCAATAGCTGATTTAATAGTTTCACATCATAAAAAAATTAGAAACAACATTTTCTATTTTTCTTAGCTATTGAGTCTAATAAAACACCCAAAATAGGAAAGCGGTGACGAGACGCCCAATATTCTTGATTATTTGAGCTCAGAGTTGATAGTGAATTCTCAAAAAAGTTATTTATATTAAGTTAGAAAAATTTTCATTTCAGATCTCCTTTTATTTAATATTTTTAGTAATGTATTTATTTTATTTATTAATTGTTGTAATTAAACGGTTTTTAAGTTTTTATAATTATACTTATTTTATACTTATTATATACGTATTTTATAATTATACTCTTGTGCAATTATAAACTAATCTCATCATTGTAATCAATCATTACAAGTTGAAGAAATGTGAAATAATTGATTTAGTACAAAAAGAATTAGTTTTTAATAGTTTTAAGAAAGAATATTACATAATTTTTAATAGATCTCCTTTAATTTGTTTTATATGACAACCGGAGCACAAATAAATTTTTAATCCCGCATTATGAAAAGTTTTGGTATTTTTATCTTTCCGGAATGTCAAAATTACAAATTGTGGATTTGACAGTCAGAATAATTGAGGACGCATGTGTAGTACAGCATTCATTTTCCTACCATTCAATGTACAATGTATGCTTACTAAGTTCATTCACTGCTGCGTCAAACCTAATATATAATGATATGGTGTGAATGGATGAATGGTGTATTAATTGTTGATATTCATAGTTTATGTGTGTTCAAAGATCCGTGAATTTCAAACAACCTTTACTTATTTTTCTCGGAACAAAAAACTTACAAACCCAATATAAACGTTAACAATATACTTTAGCAGGGGAAATACTACGAACCAAAGGTAACATAAAAAACTGAAAAAGCTTTTTTAATTGGCTGTTGATATTGTACAATCTATATGTATGTATAAATAGTATATCCATAAGTACTTCATTTTCATGGGGTTTTCGCATATTTTGAAGTAGTTGAAGATAACTCTGTATGGTATCTTGAGGTAATTAGAGACGTCTAAGTAAAGACCAGAAAGGCTTACAGTTCTTAACGAATTGGACAAATACAAGATAGACCTTTCTGCAGCTAAAGAAATCCGGTGTACAGGAATTGATCTCATCGAAAACATATTGGTAAATATGCTTAATTTGGCATCCGAAAAATCAAACTTTTAATACTATATTTGCTAAGGTCTTTTGAAATTTCTTCAAGTGAATCCTTCATTATTCATATTTAATTCTTATATTAATTTTGATCTAATATTTCAGGTAAGAACCATGTAAATTTCATTTAATTTACAACCTGAATAAGCAATCTGAAGTACACATTTATGACTTATTATCATAAAAATAAAATATTGTCTTAACATAGTAAAAATAACACCAATTTATTTAGCTTACTCTTGCTCTGTGGGTAGAATCAACTTATCGCCTGAAGTTTGAGCAACCATTACGCATTTTGCTAGCTTACTCGGATCTCCAGGTTTCCCAGTTTGCAACGGCCTGCAGAAGACAAAAAAATTTAGAAAATACCATCAATTGCATTTTTTTTTAGACATTACGATACTTATGTTCTTACGGATCCAGCTGGAACCGTTCGGTCTTTGGGTAACTATACTTCCGCTCATGACATGGGAGGTATTTCAATGGCAATTTATCCCATTCACGGTCCTCAAAACCAAGCATACAGTCCTCAAGTTTGGTTTCCGGCCCAGTAATAGATTCTGTCGGCTAAAAATTAATTTCATATTACATTCATTAAACACCAAAATCAAAACCAGTATTATATTAATATAAAAAGTAATTATAAGTCATTTAAAACAATACAACATTGTGCTTTCTAAAATTTAACTTCCAGATATTCACAAACACACAGAATATATTTTTATACTCAAATTTTCAGCTAATGTTTCTCTTGCTTAGTTTTAGTGATTTTAATAAATCACACATACTTGCGCCATATTATTGAAATTTTCTCTTCTATCAGTTTTTAGTGTGTACTGAGTTTTTGTTTGTGGCTTCTGTTATCTAAAAATAAAAAGAAGATTTATGGACACAAATAAATATATAGGGATAATATTATGAGCATATTAGAAGATAATCGTACAAGAATTTTTTTAATAATTCACACCTTTGAGATATTTGCGGATTCCTTAATTATGAACTTAAAGATAAATTTTGGGCTCACAGTTAGTTAAATTCTACAGTTAGGCTTACCTAGGGATTGACCGTTATTCAATTTCTGTAAATGCGTTTTTTTTCGACCCCGGTATGAGAAGTGATAGAAATATAACAGTATACGTTCCGTTTCAACCGAAATACCGAACCAAGCAGACCAGCACAACTAACACTTGTCTAATGGTGGCTGACCTATAGTGCTTCTGTCATTCAGCGTGAACGAAACAGAGCAAGAATGAAAAAAATACCTGTACCTCACGGGTAATAGAACGGTAGTGAAAAGTAAAGAAAAATGGGCTTAGCAGCTGCATTTTCAGCTGTTTGCAGATACTGATCTAACAATATGTCACGTGATGAACGAATATATAAAGCCAAGGTTAAGATGAGTGGGACATGTGGCTCGGAGAAATTTATCAGAACGCGTCTACACATGGGAGGCCAAAAACCAGAGGGATAGACAGAATTAACGAGGATGCAAAAAAGCTTCGCGCGGCAAACTGTAAATCAGTAACTCAAAACAGCGTGGAGAAAGATCTACAAGGTCTGTATAACCGAAATAAAATATGAAACTAGTTCTCCAATATTCTAATGAGTTTTGTATTTTCAGCTCTGCAAAAAGGTATTCAAAAACTTCATTTTGAGGATGGAGTTTTCTAAACGCAATTTTTTCCTTTAATAAATAATGAATTTAAATTAAAAATCAATGTTCAATTAATTTAAACAACTTTCTTTTTTAAAATTTTCATTTTATTGATAATATTTTAAAGGCATTTCTTCACAATTTACTAGAAGTAATTATAGCTTAATTATTGAAACAAATTGTATAGAGATTTTGTGGTTAGATAAAATGAATTAAAGAATATAATAAAAAAAAATCGACTTACATGTATATTGTGTTATTATATTTTGTTTCTTGTGTGATGTTATGTAATTGTAATCATTTTGTCGACAATTTAATAACCAAGGCATGCAGATGTTAAGCATTTCCATATGTACAATACTACAAGTAGCTACTTATAGTTTATGAGATATTATGATTATAATAAGTGATTTGTCAATGTGAAAAAAAAAAATCAAAGATTATATAAACGCAAAGTAGGTTTACTTGTCATTTTAGACATTGTCAGTAAAGTAAGGGACTTTACGTTGGGATGGACTCGACGACCCTGTATCGGTAAGCCTGTAGTAGTCGACAGGGACTTAAGACCAGGAGAAACCAGGCGGGCGTGTAGGAAGAGGCACCCGAACACATGCGGACTAAGAGGGCTGGACCTACCAGACGAATGCCTCCTAGATGTAGCCCTATCTTTTGGAGCTCGACCATCGACGGCTACACGACGGTCGAATTTTTAGTGTCTCCCAAAATTAAATAATTTTCAGCCAATGAATAAAATTGTAAATAAAGAAAAGCTTAATAGCAACAGTGGCATCTGCAAGCCTTACGCATTGACCCACTGCTGCGCACCACCTATGCCAGCAAGGCCAAGCAGGAAAAAACAAATCAGTAAGAGATATGTTGTTTAAATATTAATTCTATTTAAAATGAAATTCCTAGGAATCTAGCCTGATTTTAACCTACTCTTCTTTAGTACACACATTGAATTCTAACATGAAAACTGTAGAGGTTCAGTGAAACACAACAATGAATTGAATAAACATTCATTACTGACTAACTTCATATTATATGTTAAATAAGTTTTACATAACATGATAAGAATATCGCTACGTGGTACACAAACACTACTATTATTCACCGGCCAATCTCACATAAAATACTGGTAGCTTTTGGGGCGTAATATAAGACGAATAAATCTATTTCGCAGCATGAAGCATGCGTAACACAGGTTTTGGGAAGAAAAAACCCATAACACGCATGCTCTGTACAGTTTCGGACAGTCAGAAAGACTTTCAAAACCGACCTATGCTTCAAAATCACACGTCAAC
This sequence comes from Halyomorpha halys, assembly GCF_000696795.3. Classification (NCBI taxonomy): domain Eukaryota; kingdom Metazoa; phylum Arthropoda; class Insecta; order Hemiptera; family Pentatomidae; genus Halyomorpha; species Halyomorpha halys. The sequence continues at coordinate 497,929 of NW_027114700.1, read as the reverse complement.
AAATAACAAAAACAAAAACAAAAAACATTCCTATTAGGATTAGACCCAAAACTGAACTCTTATGATTTGTTTCCGTTTTCGGCGTGGAATTTTAGTGTTTCGTCGAATAACCTTTGGCCCACGAAAGTGCATTTTAACATTTAACTCCCTCCTCTTTATTCGATACCAAATCCTAGAAGTCTCTTATAATTCTAAACATGTTTTAAAAAATGATCTGTAGGTTTGTATATAAATAACAACTCTTTACAATCTTGATGAACATATATTAATATAAAATAATATAATAGCGATAATAATACTCACGACGATAACAATAATATTCACACGACTTTGACTGTCCTCTTCGATAACCATAATGGGCAGGTTTCCCAGCACTCAGTGTTGCCAGAGCACTCAGTGTTGCCAGCCCCATACATCTACTCCCTCCTTAGCGGTCAGTTCGACTTAGATCTGGACATAACGACGAGGAAGATGTACTAGGCGCCCTGATCTTGTAGTAGTAGGTTGTTTCACATCTAGGGGCGACTATTTGGCTGATAATGTCAAGATTGATTGCAATTTTCTGGTTTACATATTTTACCAAAACGGAAGTGGTCATAGCAATATTTTCCGCTAGGGTTGATCTAAATCTAGAACGAGACATTGATCATGAACGATGTTTTTATATTTCTGTTTCTAGAGCTGCTATTCGGTCACAAAGCTCTTAAGTAACTGAGGAATCAGATGGCTGTGATATCACATTAACTTAAGTAGGTGTACTCGACATTTCCCAGATTCTATCTCCAATCTTAGATAGTTTATCTAAATTTCCATCAGAGATTGAAAGTATTCCTCTAATTTGTGGTGGTAATTTATCAAACCAAAATGTTTTTAGCAATTTTTCACTAATGCCAGTGCCAGTGAGGGCTTTCATTTTTAACATAACTTGACTGGGTTTAATAATACCTAATTCAATTTCACTCACTAATTTTTCAAATTCTTCACTTTCTTTAAATATTTTTAGTAATCTAGTTTTGGCTAATGTATATTTATTAGGGTCTTTTGATGAAGCAATATCCCATATATTTTCTATCACTGTAAGATCTAATTGGGATACTAAATAATTAAATGTAGTGGTTTCAGCAGTTACACCAGACAAAATGTGTTATTATTTGAAGACCCAGAAATATTTTGAGCTGGCGTCTCTGAAAGACACTACCCTTTGATTTTTCTTCATCATTAACCATTTTAATTGATATAGTTGAAATAAAGACTTACGTAAAATTATGATAAACAAACGTTCCACAAACACAATGTGATCGTCGGGTTCGACACAAACACAATGTGGTCATCAGGGTCACCAATGTAGGTTTGTACATAAATAACAACTCTTTACAATCTTGATGAACATATATTGATATAACATAATATAATAGCGCTACACAATAATATTCACACGACTTTGACCTTCTTCTTCGATAACCATACTGGGCAGGTTTCCCAGCACTCAGTGTTGCCAGCCCCCTACAGATCTTTTAATGAACCTGAGCTTTTAGATTTCAAATTTTTCACAAGGGATTTCTTTGTGCAGCTCAGTAAGCACGCTTGTCCTTTAAAGCAGTGAGATGATTCTTAGCTGATTTAAACATTTGTATTATGTATAAATGTTAGTATGAAATAAAAATAATAACGCCACATCGACACATAAAACGTATTCACATTGTTCCCTTGTTGTGTAGTTTAGTAATAAACTTTATTGCTCTTTAAAAAAACGACGAAATTTTCTACATTATAAAGTAACCACATAACATTAAGACACTGATCCACTACACATGTACAATCCAGTATGCCTCAGTCACTTCCCTCACCAAAGAGGTTTATTTCCATACACATGTTCACTTTTCTTTAATGATGATCTCGTTACAAGAGTAGTGAATTGGCTTCTTCACGAGTTTGGCGATCCAACAACAATGTTACTAAGCGATGGATTCGGTGAGAGTAGCATCGAATCCTTCTCTTGCATCCTCCGCTCTATAGTTTGTCGAACTTCTGCGTTCGTCCGTAGTTTTTTTTCCTTCTTCAAACTCACTGAAAAAAAAAATCCCTGTCCGTCACACCTAATGAAATCACCACTCCATAGTTTCTAATATCCTTAAACAGTAGCATCTCGAGTACAGGAACAAAAAACAGTTCAGTGCCAGTGCTCGATAGTTACGGTTCCTCAGTGCTCATTTTCAACGTACTTTTTAAAAACTTTGTCTCAGAGAAATTGTATTGTTCTTGGGCCTCTAGGTTCTATCCATTTTTGTGTTATTTATTGTTATTAGTGCAGTTGAGGACATAATAGACATAAGGAGGTTACAAGGTAACATTTAATATTAATATTATCACAATGTTAAGTGTTCATGAAGTGACATTTTGTCAGTTCACATACATTGACTGTTGCCTTCACATACCAGTGTGACAATTTTCAATTTTATTAACACCTAGTATGAATTTATAAACTAGTGTGATATGGCCGCAACATTGCAAAATGCACAAGTTGCGGACCTCCCAATTGACACCAATAAAGAATCTTTTTTTTTTTCGTACCCTCCAGAAAATTGAAATAGGTTACTTATACATAGATATAGTGGGGTATGCTACTTGTATATATGGAAATAAGGGATTCCTCGGATTGCCTTTTGGCGTTATAAGGTTAGATAAAGGCTCCAATTAAGGTAGTGGTAGTCAATTACTTACGCTAGTGGATTATTGAAACGAGGAGGGGCCGTTCCGCTGGTCAAATGTTGAAGAAACCGACATTTGAGTCTAACGCCCTTCCTTTGTCGAGGACATCGACCAAAGGGAACCGTGCCCTGCCACCTCCCAGGTCTTGGCGGAGGGACGATCTCTCGGAACACGGGTAGCAGCAGACCTTCAATTTGATGTGTCGTCGGCCTATATACTCCGGCATAATGGGGAGTGTGAGCTCTTCTAGGATTACTCTCCTCATGGCCCTCTTGAGCATGATTCCTCGGACGTTCTTTCGGTGGACAGATCCCTGGAAGCCCTGCAGTTGATTTAATGTGGTTTTGTAAATGTGGAGCACAGTAGAGCAAGATAGGTCGTATGAAGGATTTATAAATAGAGATCATAGAAGAAAAGGAGTAAAAGGCAGCATCCAATGCGGGGCCGCCCGCCATTACCACCAGTAGACCTAGGACTAATAGAATGGCGAGTGCAGGAACGACTTATTCGTCCTTTCTCCAACCGTCCACACCAGCACCTTTTTTTTTTTTAATGTCTCACCTCTCTTTATTTGTTCCTATATACATTTACATAATATATACAATTACAATAATATATGTGTGTGTGTATATATA
>NW_027114700.1:489264-494501 GCF_000696795.3 Halyomorpha halys | reverse complement strand
GTTATGTTAGGTCTCTAGAATGAATTAGATAAACGAACGTAATGTCACAGTGTAAATGTAGGTTTATTATATATCGCAATTTACAATAATGGGTTTTTCTATATTGTTCCATATGGTTTACGTATCCATTACTGTGTCATCATACCTTAACTCCCCCCTACCAGTTTACGAATTAGCCTCGTAAACTTCACAGAAAGGACAAACGTATATATAATAAAAAAAATAAAAGTATATATAAAAAGAAAACTGAACTACATAATTGCAAAAATAAAAATAAATTCAATTCTTTCAGATATTTAACAATACAAATATACTAACCAAATAAAAATTCTAAAAACTCTACTTCTTAAAAGAAAAAATACAAACTACTAAAAACAGTAAAAAAAAACAAAACAAAATATATATAACAAAGAAAAACTTAATTACATGCTATGAGGGGGAGAGGACCCTCCAGATCCTTCAAGCTTTAACATAGCAGGAATTTTTAATTGCTCAACGTGGACCATCCTTTGTTTCTTCGGTTCACGCAAACTTTCGATAGTGACAAGATTGTGTTGTCTGAGGACAATCACCCTAAACGGACCCTCGTAGCGCAGTAACTCCTTACCTCTATTAGTCCCCACTTTTCGATAGACTATGGTCCCCAGTCTGAGGTCCCCAATTACGTCCCGAAGATTGAGATTCTGACGCAACACTCGCCTACACTTTTCTCTCTCGATGCGCCCCTGAACTTTCTCCCACAATTTCTTCCTGGCCACATTATTGCTCGTTATATCTTTCCCTGCAGTAACTGTCTCCCTGAAGTTCCTACGACCTCCCTGAAGCCCAAAAAGGATCTCAAAAGGAGAAAACCCAGTGACGGAGTGGATCGAATGGTTGTAAGCCGCGACCGCCTTGATCATAGCCTCGTCCGGTTCCAACCCCTTGTCCATGTTATACACCCGCAGGTGGTCACTCAGTGTGCTATGAAGCCTCTCGATCCCATCCCTGCTCTTAGAGTGTCCCGGAGTATTAAAGTGCCAGTGCACCTCTAATTGCTTCATTTCTTCTCTGAGTAGGGGATTATCAAACTCCCGGCCTCCATCAGACGAAATACGGTCGGGGACACCGTAAAATTGAAACCAGGTGCGCAGTGCACCTAAAACCGCATTCGCTGATCTGTCCTTCACCTGACACGCCATCGCCACTTTACTGAATATGTCCAGGACTGTAAACCATTTGACCCCCTTCCACGTAAAGGTATCGACCTGTAGATCTCTCAGCGGCCTATCGGTGGTTTGTGTTTCTTCCTGGATTGCCCGTGGTGGGTGTCGGTCGTATTTGGTGCTCAGACAAATATTGCAACCCCCAATGATTTCCTGGATTGTCCTCCGCATACCCCACCAAAAGTATCTGCTTTTTAGGGCTAAGAATGTTTCGTTTATCCCACGATGATTAGTTTTCCCCTGATGGTACGCGAGGGTGACTTCTTTCTGCCTCGCCTCGTCTCTCACCGTCTCTACCATCAGTGTACACCGGATGAAACCGCGGTCTAATCCCACTTGCTCTGAACGCCAAAGTCTCTTAATTTTTTCCCAAACCACCGCATTCCCTACGTAAATATGGTACGTCTTACCCGGCTTGGACGCATCTTTGAGTGCCCGGCAAATTTGATCATCCCGTGTTCCCCTGCAGTCCTAGTCTTCCAGATGATTTGTCGGGGTTTGTCATTAATAATTTCTTCTAGCTCCTCCATTTCCGTAGGTCTACCCCCATCAGAGCTGCCGTCTTCCAATGGTTCCGCGCTCCCATCCCTTCCCGACTCTTCCGGTTCTTCATCCTCCCCTGGGGTCCATTCTCTCAAAAATTGCAGGACGTCACCGGACGGTTCCACTCGGTCTTCTTCAATGGCATTGACGGTAATTGCTCGCGAGAGCCAATCCGCGACCACGTTATCCTTACCCGGCTTATATAATATTTCCATATTATATTGGCTTAAGAGTTCCTTCCACCGGGTGACACTCACCGACGACTCCTTTAACTTTCCTACCCACTGAAGAGGGCGGTGGTCCGTGTGAATTCGGCCGAACACATAGGGTCGGAAATGGTCCACGGCCCACACGATCCCCAATAGTTCTCTCTCAAGGGCACTGTATCTCGTCTCCGCTGCCGTTAAACGCCTACTACCGGGCGCTCACCCCCGCTATCCTCTTGAGACAACACGGCTCCCAATGCGTATTCACTCGCGTCGGTCGTTATAGTGAAGGGTTTCTGAAAGTCCGGGAAGGCGAGGACGGGTTCTCTCTGTAATACTTCCATACACCGGCGGATATTATTTTCGATCGTTGGTGTGATAACGATTCTACTTCCCTTTTTTAACAGATTATTAAGGGACACCAAATGGTCTGCCATCTCTGGTACAAAACGGCGATAATAGTTGAGAGCTCCTAATACCCTCCGAATACCTTTCACGTCTCTCGTTACTGACATCTTTCGAAGCGCCTCTACCTTATGTGTATCTGATTTAACCCCTTCTCTTGAAATAGTGTGACCCAAAAATTGTATTTCCTCCCGCCCGAGTGTAGATTTCTCCGGAGACAGCTTAAGCCCAAACTGCCGTACCCTCTGGAAGACGATTCGCCAGTGGTTGATATGTTCTTCCTCCGTTTTACTAAAGACTAAAAGGTCGTCCATATAGAATTGGCACATAGATTCATCTATTCCACATAAGAACTCGTCCATGAGACGTTGAAACGTAATAGGTGCGTTCTTTAACCCGAATAGCATTCTTGTTAAATGATAATGTCCCCTTTCGAACGTAAACGCTGTCTTAAATTGGTCCCTGGGATGCATCCGTATTTGATGGTATCCCGCCTTAAGATCTAATGTACTGAATATTGTAGCACCTCCTAATCTGTCCAAAATGTCCTCGAACCGAGGGATTGGATAACGCTCATCAACGGTGTTCTCGTTCAATTTTCGATAACCTATAACATACCCGATATTTTTCCTTCTGATCCCCCGGCGCTCCCTTCTTTCGCACAGCCCACAGGGGACTATTATAAGGGGATGTACTATCAACTATGATGCCCTGCTTTTTAAGGCTCTAGTTCTTCTCGGATGTGTTGTCTTAACGCCTGTGGGTACCGCCGCTCTTTTACGTACGTAACCTTATCCATCTTTAAAGTAATTTCGTGTAAAGTTTCCCCCGTCGCTCCTAGCATATCACCTCTTTGAAGAAAATGTCCTTGCATTCAGACCGAATTTCATGCCGCCACTCCCTCGCTCGGTGTACCGCCCCTATCTGCGCCTTTCCGTTCCCCTGAGACTGGAGACAAGAAAAATCCTTTCCCCCTATCTGAACAAGCCATTTTCTTTTGCCTATTTTTATCCGCGCTCCCACCTTGTCTAGGAGGTCACACCCGATAATCGCTGGTATTCTCTTGGCATACTTCCCACAATATGAAAAACTAGTTTGTTTCCACTAACCCCCCATCTACTCAACCCCACCTCCACTTCTCCCTCTACGCTGCAAGGTCCACCCAGGGTGATTAATTTACAATTACATACCTGAATCTGGAGTGCCTTCTCACCCTCATACATCCTCTCCAATGCTTTCCGACATAGAATAGTATGCGAGCTCCCCGTATCGATGAGGCACCTCACTCCGCCAACTCGGATAATAGGCAGACCACCGCCACCACTCTTCACGCTATAGTTCGCCAACATGCGGTTGCCCCTCTGCCGACACCCTCCTCAGATCTCAGCACGAGTTCTCCTCCCTCCGGTCCTCCCTCTCCAGCTACTACTTCCACTGTTGCGTTCGCCTGCACTCCCTGTCTCCTCCATCTCTTCATCTGTCTCCGACACAGTCGAGGCCGCCGACGACTCGCTTGCCGACCCTTCGTGTCTAACTCGACTAGTTCTACGCCGTATCCTCTGGGCATTAACTTCCATGGGTTCTCCCTGGTCTGGATCCCTCCTCCTGTACATGTAAGGGCATTGTTTGGCAATATGCCCCTCGTTGCCACACTCGAAATATTTGGTGCGCGGGCACTGGGCCACCAGATGTCCCACTTTTCTGCATCCATGACATCTCCGATCATCCTTACGTCCTTTTTCTCTTGGTTTCGCCTGATTCGGTCTCTTATCGCCATTTCTTGTTGTCCTCTCCTTCATGTACTCTCCTTCGCCACGTGCTCTGTGGATTCCTGGAGCGATTATACTGCACTCTAGTCCATTCCGATTCCTCGACTTCCATGCGCGCCTCCTCCTCTCTGGCACCGGCATCCATTAAATCCTGTGCACACTCTACAAAATATCTGTCCTGTGGCAGACCTTCTTTCCTCCCAATCTCTTTCGCTAACTGTACTTTCAGTATGCCAGATAAAAAAAACATGCGGGCCTGGACCTGGTCCATCTCCATCAACTCACTTAATTTGTCGGCAATCTGATTAAAACGCGCCAGTAGTTCTCCAGCAAAACGCCCTTTATATTGTCCTTGTTTTCTTCTTTCCCGAAACATCTTCCTCCGGGGCCCATCTTCCACCTCCATATGCCTTCTTTAGCCGTTTCTTTACGGCGTTTCCTCGTCCGCTTGTATCTAGTTGAGAATACCCCGCTTTACTCTGCATACTACAGCTGCCTTGAGTTCTTCGGCATCGCCACCATCCAGCAGTCTCTCCTCGTTCTTAGCCTGAATCCTTCCCATCTGCCGGTCACCTCCTTTTATAAAATGGCTCAGTCCAGGTTCCCCGGTGAATTTCTCCAAATCGGAAATCGCCTTTCTAAGATCCTGTGTGGTTGCTGTTCTTATTTTGATCCACTCCAGGGCGTTAGCATGTGCCTCCGGCATCGTGAGAGTTGGCATTTCTTCCAGTACTGGATGAACCTCGGCCATTTGCTGAGCTACGGTCTCTGACTGAGTCACGTGCTGCTCCACGATCGCTGGGATTACGTTTCCATGATCTCCTCAGTCAGCTGACATCGAAGTTACAGCTGACTGAGGCTGTAACTCTCCCCCCCCCCACCAGTTTACGAACAATCCTCGTAAACTCCAACTATACAATAAATTAGTATAAAATACAACAAAATAACTATTTACAAAAACGTATATACAATAAAGCAAGCAAAAGATAGACACTCCTCATAATCGCTTATTACAAACTAAAAGTAAAGCAAAATAAAACTAAAATCATGAATTTATACAATTAAAAAAAAATGCTACGTAATTTATTCAGTACATCGCCATAATCAAA
>NW_027114700.1:488156-488380 GCF_000696795.3 Halyomorpha halys | reverse complement strand
GCCGCCGTGCCCTTGTAGTCCCGCCGGATTCCACAAAGTCCAGAAAGGATCTCAAACGGCGAAAACCCCGTAACGGTATGCACCGAATGATTGTATGCCGCAATTGCCTTTGGCATAGCCACGTCTGGTTCCAGCCCTTGGTCTGCCTGGTACAATCGAAGGGGATCGCTCAGCGTTCCGTAAAGCCGTTCTACGCCTCCTCTACTTTTGGGGTGTCCTGGTGT
>NW_027114700.1:486589-487495 GCF_000696795.3 Halyomorpha halys | reverse complement strand
TAATTGTTATTTCTTCAAATAAAACAAAAATATGAAATTTAACACATACCTATAATCAAATTTCAAACTAAACTAACTTCTATGGGGGATTTTTTTTTTTTTGAGAACGCCAATAATTTGTAAAATTTAATTACATTAAAACTTTAAATAAAAACTTGATGTCAAAGAAAAAAGTCAAGTGAAAAATAGTACGAAAGACTAAAAATAGAATAAATAATCTAAAACCATTAAACCAAACTGATTCGTCTGATGAAGATGAGTCAGATAGTTTTTCTTCGTTTTGAAGCAGATTTGACAAAGGTCGAGGCTCTACTGTAGGAGCTATAATCAACTTTTAAACCTCTGTGCGCAATTGACCCTTCTTCTTTTTGGGAATTTCCCTAAGGCTATTGATCAGTGGATCAGATGTTACTATCAACATTGAAATTAAATCCGTATTAGTGGCAATACGTGAACACTTTCTGGTGTTGTGCTCCCGGAACCTGCGGCAATCTTTGTTCCTTGCTTCCTGGGCTTCTTCTGAAAGCTGCCCAATTGGAACTATTAAAGATTTTATGACTTCTGTGCTATGAATGAGGATTTTATGTACCGTAGTTGGCATATAGTACCATGAGTAAAGACTAAGATAAAGTTCTCTGGATTCAAGACAGAAGTTTTCAAATTCTTCTGTATTTATTGTTCTCAGTATTACATAAAAGTTTTTGATGAGCTGAACATCCAATCCTGTGATTTGTGCACTCAATTCAGAATTTCCAAAAAATCGGCGAGAGGTGTTTCCGTCATTAGTTGAGCCGAATCCTGGCTTCGGTTTGTCCACAATTAGTCCCATTTCTTGTTTGAAACGTTGTTTAATTTCTTCGGAGCGTTGTTTTACACTTGCCTTTTCTTGAGCGCTTCTAGCCTGCC
>NW_027114700.1:484321-484749 GCF_000696795.3 Halyomorpha halys | reverse complement strand
GTAGAACCTTGAATAATGCCTCTAAGCTTGGAAAAAAGTGTCACCTGTACGTGGGAAATGAAACCGTTTGGGAGAAGATTAAGCGGCTATGGTGTAATGAGCCCATAGGAATGGACAGGACATTTGCCCGATGCAAGCTGATGGTGGAAACCGTTCAGGAAGACGAACGCCAGAGAGAAGTGACTGTCGCGTATAACCCGGCCAAAACCAATCATCGCGGAATCTCGGAGACCCTGCAAACATTGAAGAGAAGATAATTTTGGTGGGGGATGAAGAAGACTATCACAGAAGTTGTAGGAAACTGCGAAGTTTGTCAACGTACAAAGTATGACAGACATCCACCAAAAGCAGACAAGAAGAGACACCTACCGCATATGCACCGCTCAATGATTTACAGGTTGACACTTTCACGTGGAGAGGATTTAAAT
>NW_027114700.1:473795-484271 GCF_000696795.3 Halyomorpha halys | reverse complement strand
ATATATAGTATTTACTCATAATTTACCAACTTAAGGGTTGCTTTTTTTTTCAGAATATGGTCCAATTGCTAATGGAAGCGGGTTTCCTCTCGGGTTGCTGTCTGCTAAAAGATCACCTCAAGCGTTTGTGGAAGACTGCACCTACCTCTGTAACTAGAGGGAGAAGAAAATGTTAAGCATAATCTTTGTGAATAAGTACTTTTAGTCTTCTGCATAATGCAGCCTTTGAAACAGATATAACACTTGAGCTGATACTAAGGGAATGTACATACTTCGTTAGAAGTTGAAGATTCCGATGGGATCACTTTCCACTTTTTTGAATCAGACTTAATAATATTAAAATTCTCTTCATTTAGTTAAAATATTTAGATAATTCCAGATGATACAGTACGACTCATCAATATATAGGATGTGTAAAAAAAATTCTAAAGTTATTCATTCATAGCCTGAAGTCATCTTAACGTATCCAACCTTTTATCCCAGTGGAGCGGCCCACCCCGTTCTTTGTACTCCCCGGCCAGAGGACCCAGCCCAACCCCTTATAATGCCTTTTGGCAAAGGAAGGGCACCAGTTACGTTTGTATATACTTAGATATACATTGATATTATTATTTATAATAAAGGAGGTAAGAAAAAAAAAAGTTGTTCATATTCATATTTGATAAAATCAACTTAACGTCGAACAGCCAATCGGAGATTCCGTAATAAAACTTACATATTCATATACCTGCACTATGGAATATATTTTTCTAAATAAATCAACATTCCTGAAAACTTTGAAGAAACCACTACGTTATCATTGAATTCTATTAGAAATAATAAATAGTTTAGAAGTACTATTTATTTATTGAAGGACCAGCGGGTACACACTGTCTGCCTAACGGTGGGTCAACCAGTATTTTATAAAATATACAACTGTTCATTTAATTTTACTACTTGTTGCTCAAATTGTATAGCTGTACATGTGTATAGCTGTACATGTATTATGTAGTTCATTAGTAGGCGATTAATCGGTCTGTATATAAACACAGGGGTATATATTATTATCAAGGGTGGGTACGACACTGTAACTCAGGTTAAAACCAGTTTGATGCAGATAATCTTTTAAATTTATTTTTTTTTTCGCAAAATGGGTTCTTTTCCAGCTAAAACCAATTTTTAATGACTCATTTTTATTATTCCACATTATAGGTTAAATCAAATATTTCCTCATTAGCAATCATATTATCCACTAAGTAACACCCTAACCATGGTGGGATAGGTCATTTTAATTTCGTGGATTGGCGCTTTAACTCACTCAGCTACAAACGACGCCATTAAGTGGTCCTAAATTATTTTAATGAGGAATCGGTCCGCAGCACGAATCACGTATTTTAGCCCAGTCAGTCTAAAAACTCCTGGACATTTCACCATCGGCAGTCCTCATAGCATTTTTATCTAATTAGTAATTAAGTATACTAAATAAATTTCACTTCATAATCAATATATTGTACAACACCCATAATTAATTTTAGTATCAACTTTGGTATTATATAATAGTATCGGTCGTTACATAATTTTGTAAATTGTATTGCCAAGTATTGTAATTGTATACAACTGAATATTCCTCGCATAACTTTTTTATCATGAATTCGTAGATTAAAAATGCTTTATAGTTGTCTAAATATCTTGTAAAGATAGGCAGTTTCAATAAATCTCTGATATAGTTCAGTTAATAAACAATTGAATAGCTAGTAAAAAGTGAATGAATAACTGAAATAAAGTTTTTACTCTCCGACGCCCATCAGAACCACCGGATCTAATCCTCAAAAGTAAAAATGTGACATGGAATCCTGCCAGTGAAACAGCAAAATACCTGGGAATTCACCTAGATCGCCGCCTTACCTGGAATCACCATATCAACATCAAACTAACTCAAACCTATGAAAGGTTAGCAATGCTATATCCTATCCTAAACAGAAATTCCAAACTAAAACCAGAAACAACTGTTCTTATATTTAAAACAATCCTCAAGCCACTGCTGATGTACGGTTGAGAAGTCTGGGGAGCGGCATCCTTCACGAAAAGGAAAAAACTACAATCTTTTCAAAATAAAGTCCTAAGAATAGCAGTTAATGCTCCTTGGTTCATAAGAAATAGGCAATTGTATCACGAATTACGTATGGAGTCAATAGAATACACCAAAAAACGGTTCATGAAGTTCCTCTCCCAGTTGCCAACAGTTAAAGGAGCAGTGACCTACAACCTGGGAAACCCAACCTCGACTCGAAGACTGAAGCCCAGACTGCAGCAGGACATTCTGTTATAAATTTTAATAAGTATAAAATTAATTAATAGTCACACTACCTCTATTTTACTTTTTATTATTACTCATTTTATTTATTCATTATTTTTTTTTTTTCTATTTTCTTCTCTCGTCCCTTTTTCAAATTAATTTATTTCTTTTTACTATTAGAGGACAATTGTTTGTTTTATTTAAGTGTACCAATATCATTATGTTTTGTTATTAATTTTACTTTCCTCTTTTATTAAGAAGCATTATTCTTATCTATTTATTTTTCTTCTTTTAATGTAACATTGTATTTAGTTAGGAGTGTCTTTTGTACGAGGCTATACCCCTCATAATCAATTGTTAAAAAAAATATATATATATATTATAACGGTTATATCAACCATGTAAGACCCACCAGGCCGATCTGGTATAAAATAAAATATACATATATATAATAACTGAAATGTATGTGTGTAGACTTAAATGAAGTGAGACCCATCATCGAAAACCAGTAACTTTCTAAATGAAAATTCGAATCATAATTGCACAATAACACATAGAATCTACCAGTAGGTTTGTAAGATTCAGTTCTCAATATGTCCCATCAAAGTAACTTAAGTATTTACTGGTATACGTAAGTAGAGAAAGCCGAGGGGAAGTTTGAATATAGAAAATAAGGAATTTCAACGACCATTGAAACAAAGTTGATCACATTCATGTGGAAATGCAAATGAAATGGTTCATGTTATGAGCTTACTGAGTGTCCTTATAAATTGTCACTTTGCTTATTTATAGAGAGTAGAATAGTAAATAAAACCTGGATGGAAGTAGGAAGAGCGAAGACATCACTTCCAGCAATTGGACTTAAAAGGCCTGCCTCACGTAACAGTGGCAACCTTTCTCAGCTGATTTTATCTATTTACATTCAACAACGTCCGGACGTCTCTCTCAGCAACTTGGTTTTCACTGAAACAGGAATAGTGGATTATTTTTGAAAAACATCACGTGACGTTATGTCGTCTGTCGCGAATAGTTGCCTGACCACCTTCTCTACAAACATAGCGCATTCTAATGTCTTGATCAGATCAAATGCAACTCAGTTTGATAAACCAAAATATAACTCCTGCAAAATTAACATTCTTGCTCCTGACTAGCAGAAATCCACTTTCAAAACATTAGACAATAAAGAAGCCAGCCTCATTGGTATAATCGAAGACCATACAAAATAATTACTATCAATTAAGTTTTTAAGTTCAAAACTGAAAGTTTAAACAAAGCAACAGTTACTTCCAAAAATTATTAAGACAGTCCCATATTTTTTTTCTGTATTACTCGTTACACATACGATTGATATCATTGATACCAAATCTCGTAAGTGATCAATTTTAAACTAGATTTTTTTATTAAAAAAAATAAATATTTATTTCAAAAGCCGGCATTTGCACTAATAGAGCACACATAAATTCCAGATTTCAAATACCCATGCCAAAATCCCGAGAAATAAACAATCAGACGGAGGAATTAAAAATTAATTTTAATGAGATTTTGAGAAGGCTTTAGGAAAGATGGGTAATCGATTCCAAAATGAGGTAGCAGGAACGACAAGGTATTTTCATAGAAGCAGTTTTAGTAGTTCCAAGTTGGGGCGTATTTAAAGTACGAGCGACTCCTAAGCTCAAGAGTATTTCCTGCCCTCTCTATATAGTATTGCAGGGAGGGGGGGAGAGAAGGCAGAGATATAATTGGTTAGAATTTTTCCTAAAGGATATCATTTTTATGTAGATAGCCATAAAATATATATATTTTTTTAATTATTTATTTAATGTAATTTACAACTGTACAAAATAATACAATAGGTAAATATGTAATATGTTACATATACACTTGAAAATCTTGGGAAGGAACCACCCATTGGTGGTACTCCAAACATTAATTTAATTTAGAAAGTCCCGTGGCCATCTTCTTTTCAGACGCCTCGGAGGATTATCAGGGATTGTTAAGGATGAAAGATTAAGAATTAATGGGTTAGGATGGTTAAGGAGTTTGGAATGAAAAGCCTCATATCTGTTTTTGGTCAAATCTGCAACGAATGGGATGTTAAGGTCTTTGTGAATGAGTTTATTTGTGACGTAATAAGGAGCATCAAGGATTTTACGTAGGATTTTGGATTGTAACGATTGGATGCGGGAAGAATTTGATGGCTTGGTGGAGCCCCAGAGCTCAATTTCATATGTTCAAATTGGTCTGATTATTGCAGTGTATACTAATTTTATGTAGTGAATGGGAAGTTCAGGGCGTTTGTCAAGTAAGTGTTGTAGCAATCGGAATCTACGACCAGTTTCTTGTCGTTTCAGTCTTGTGTGTGGATTCCAAGTAAGTCTCTTGTCAAGATGGAGTCCTAAATATCGAATCTGTTCAACAGGCATTAGTGGTGTATTTAGAAAGGAAACTGTAGGACAGGAAGACAGAGGTTTACGACGGAGAGTAAAGGTGATCTGGTGGGATTTTTCAGGATTTATTTTGATTCTCCAGTTTTTACACCATTCTTCAATAGAATTATGTGTGCCTGTAGTGTTTGTGATGCATTAGTTGGGTCGTTGTTTACAGAAAGTGTACAGGTGTCATCAGCATATGTTGTTAGGACAGTTTGTTTGTAACCTAATAAGGAGCATCAAGGATTTTACGTAGGATTTTGGATTGTAAGGATTGGATGCGAGAGGAATTTGATGGTTTGGTTGAGAGAGCTCAATTCCATATGTCCAAATTGGTTTGATTATCGTAGTGTATAATATTTTTTTGTATATGGGAAGTTTAGAGCGTTTGTCGAGTAGGTGTTGTAGCAATCGAAATCTACGAGCAGTTTCTTGTCGTTGTGTTAGGATGGGTTGGGATGTCAGCTGTATAAACCTTGAGGAACACCGGCGGACTGAGAAAAGAGAGATGAGTAAGCTAGGTTATGATTTACTTTAAAGGTTCTATCAGTGAGGTAGAAGCGGATTATAAGGAAATATGTTGGGGTTAGGAATTGACGAAGTTTATACAGGAGACCTGGATGGCAGACTCGATCAAAAGCTTGTTCAACATCGAGGAAGACTCCCGTGCAGTACATACCGCGCTCCAATGTGGAAGATATGACATCAACCACTCGATGACTCTGTTAGCCATAAAATATAAAATTGAAACATTATTTAATGAATTATACGAGGGGTGGCAAACTTTTCGGTTCATTAGATCTATTTTTTATGTAATAAGTATGTCGCGATCGACTTGTCATAGGAGTAGAAATGGTGTGAAATGCATACTATGCTTATCCTCTGTGTATCAGAAGCATTCCATCGAGGTATGGATACATAAGTAATATATATATATATTCAAACCTATTTTTTTTTTAAATCACTTATTATGTTTTCGAGATATAGGCTCATAAAGAAAATCAATTTCCATACCCAACTTTTGAGAGCAGCATTACGTACATGCATTATCTAAAAAAATCGAATTCCGACACTTTTTCAAGATAGATTTTTACTTAATTAAAATGCAATTTAATTTTTCTATGACATACAACATATTTACCTATTGTATTATTTTGTACAGTTGTAAATTACATTAAATAAATAATTTAAAAAAAAAAATTCTATCAACTGCAATGTATAAGTTGTCGTACTATTCGTTCGTAAATATAAAAAAGTTGTTATAAAGCTGCACAGTATGGTTGATAATTTGATTTCAATGTTTCACTTTAGCATTTTTTGGGGAGGGGAGGGGACAGGAAAATGTATCACAAAAGAATAACATGTCTTACCTTTTGCAAATCTATCAATAGCTCGCTGAGTACACATCGTAATGAAATAAAGATATATAATTATTTAAAGGGAAAAAAAACTTGTGTCAATGGGAATTAAAAAAATATGGATAATTTCATTTTTATTTGTGACTTACAATGTTCAAGGCAACGAATTCATCCATTTACGAAAATTTGATTGGCTGGTATATATTTTAATAGCTCATTATAAACATTATTGTCTTGAAAATGATAATCAGTCGTACTATCATTTTTGTGATAGAATATTTTTTTTTTATCGTATGTTGTTTTGCTGATTTCGTGGTATTCTCCTTTCATAGTCCCAGAACGAATTCTCTTTTTCATCTACATTAACCGTTGAGAAATAATTATAATTTCTAATAAATCTGTAACACGTCTAGGGAAATAATTAGCCGGCCAAAGTAATTTAAATTATAAAATGGCCGAAAGAGGTTGGGTTTTACACGCTTTAGAATATTTAGAGATTCTGACTTGACTATTATTTCAGCTCACAATAGATTATTCCTTTGATATACTCTGAAAAAAAATTTTAGTGGAAGAACACATCAATTGTAAAAACGTCTATTTCGGCGATGTACTGACATTTACTACTTTATAAGCCCTTCAGAATTTATTATAGAGATGTTATAAATTAATTTAATTTAAGTTTTTTCAATATAATACCATAAATTTAATATTCTGCTTAAATAAAATAAATGGTATGTGGCATATTTCGCGGAAACTTTATATTGCACGTCGGTGGAACTAACGGAAAATATGTTTTTGGTTCCATGGCTTACATGTTCCTCAGACCATATAACATAGAGTATAACGACCCTTGGAACGATTCCATAAACTTGGTCGAATGAAGAAGGCCGCTGATACCAGGACCAGCAGTGACCACTTCCTCGACATAAAGACCTTACGTAAGCGCCGTCCTTCCTCGGACTACGTTGCACAACAAGTTCACACACTGATCCAGACTGGAACGGGTTCAGCAACCAGTCCCATCTTCGGTGCTACAGCCCGTTAGCGGTTGTTTATTCTGCGCAGCAAGTTCCTTACTTCCACCTAGGCCAGAATTATCCTTAAATGGATGCTATAAGAGATAGCATCTGAGCATTCAAGCAATATCTGTGGTTTTGAAAGCTGTAATTTAGCAAACAGATAAACGGGTCTGTAAAAGGAATAATGGAGATAGTAAATCACCCCAATATATTAGTAAATAAAACAAAAAAATCTTTAAACGTACGTACAACCCAAGAATTTATTTTGTTATTTACTTTATTTATCAATTCACAATTGTGGTGTGAAAACATTAGAGAGATGCTCAGCGAAAAGTTCAGATTTTTCTTTTAACCGACGCAGCTCACGAACCATCGTCTTTCCGAAGAGGCGCAGATACTTGATGTTTGATTATATGTGTAGTATGCCTCCATAAGCTTCGTCAGTCCAAAGGCTGTTACTTTATTTGTCGTAGTTTGTTATTTTGAAGTTTTGTATTTTTTTTTTCTTAATTCATTATTAAGTTTATTAAATGTCTGCTTGTCCAGTGGTAGTCTGCTAGTCTACCTAATCTTACGCCCTGATCAGATCTCTTAAATATTGAGGAATATAAAAAAAATATTTTAACTAAAAACTAAAATAATTTTCAAAGAGTACGTCAATTATATGCATTAATATTTTCAGAAGAAAGTAATTTTTTTCATTATTTAATTTTGAAATTTCAACGTTTTGGGCAGTTTGCTCGTTTTTAAGTTCATTATTCTAAAAACTATATATATATTAGAACAATTAAACGATGTTAAATATTAAACAATTTGGAATAAAAATTAATTATTATACATGTGAACTCGTTGATAACTATGCGTAACTACAGTGTTAGGATAAAATAGCTAAAAACAATAGCGTTATCTTTCATACAAAAATTATTCTCTTTCTCATTCATTTGAAAATTATTATTCTTCGCTGCCATTTTTCTTGTCTTCGTGCCTGTATCATTACACTAAAGATTATTAGTACGCGTAGTCTACTACTTACTACTTAAGTGAGGAGAAACATTCTGGGTGATAGGTTCAGTTCAGTGCTCCTCAATAGATTGTCCCTTAAGACTACAAATGTGGGTCAGTTTGTGACGATGGGCTCGGGAGTTCCTCTTGATCCGTTGCTCTTTGAAAAACAAACTATTTTTGATAATATTGAAGAATAAAAGTGTATGCAAAAGTATTTATAATGTAAAATTATATTATGTAGGTTTTTAATTACTGTTAAATTATAAGCAAGTAATTAAAAAAAATGGTAATTAAATTGTAAATTAACTGAGCTTAGTAATAAGGTGATAACAGAGCCATAACATGAAGGTAGGTTTTATTGTTGATATTGTTAATGAGGTTAATAGAAAAGGAAAAAACAAAATTGTGGACTAGTTTTTTATTGAAATTATGTGATTTGTAAGTGAGTAATCATTTTAGAAAGATTGATTGAAACTATTATTACACTAATTTAATATTTATTTTTGTTTTTAAAAATATAAGGAATAGGAAATTAGCCTACAAAAAATACAATTTAATAAATTATGACATCAATGAGGTTAAGGTATGTTCAGGAACATGAGTATTGTGTGAGGAGGTGATATAATAATAAAATAAAGACAATTTTATAGGTTGTCTTCTTGCGATTGGCCTAAGGGTAATACAACCCTTCAACGTAACAAACGTTGGAGGTTTGTTAAAATAAAAAGTTGAGAGTAAAAGTGGATCATTGAAGTTAGTGTTAATAATAATATAAACCACTCTTAATCAATATATTAAATCAGTAATCTAATTGAAGAGTAATTTAAGATTCGACACCCACTAATATCAATAATGATTATGAAGCTCAAGAAGCAACAACGCCAGGTCAGCCTAAAATTCAAAATAAAATCATGCATGCTAGGATAGGATTGCAAGGATTGGAGAAATGATTTATAATAATAAAAAAAAAAAGTGATTCAACTAACACGAAATGTCCGATAACCAGCATTGATAATAAATATAATCCGTGATGTTTCATGCTAATATGGCAGGAAGTGATAGTAGATATATCAATTGTAGTTGGTAACTAAGACAAAAACCTGGGGCCGTTCGTAGATCAGGGGTTAGGCGCAAGTCTATCAATCTGAGATCTGCGGGCATCAGCCCGGCCTGGGGCGTCGACATTTTCATTAAGTGGCTAGTCCCACTAAATGAAAAACTTGACCTCCTCCCCACCATGGTTAGAATAGGTTGGTCACCTGTAGATAACTAGGCGAAGATCGCATTCGCGGAGGATTGCCTTAAAAAAAAAAAAAACCTTTCCAAACTCTGAAAAATATCTTTTCAACTGTATTAAGGAATCAATTAGCTTAAGGAGAAATTTATTTCTCTACAGGAAGTGCCAGAAGTAGAAATGTGCAAGGAAGTATTAACATAGGAGGTCAAGGCTGCAGTCGCTGCCACTGCAAAACCGGGTGCAAAAATGAATTGTGCAACTTCCTGAAAGAAAAAAGAAATTGAAACTAAAAATAAACCATTGCCAGTTTTTTAAATAGAAATAATGATGATTAATTTCTTTTCGTGATTCTTTATAATCACATACTGTTAACGATATTTTAAATTATTTTTATTATTATATAAGGAAAATTGAAGTTCTTTAAATGCATCATAAAGTAGTTTATAATGGCATTCCAGCTTGTAATACTTTAGGACTTATCGGTAATAAACCTAAAAATATATAGTAGCAATTTGAAAAAAAAGTTATATTTGGCCTACGGGCCCCCAGGGAGTTGTACACTTTTTAATATTTTTGAAAATTGATCCATTGACAGAAATTAATTTACACTTACTTCTAGGTACAGGCAAATTTTAAGCTATTTTCACTAGACTAATAAATCTGGTCTAAGATCTCGCTATATTATTTTGTTAATCATAGTCCCCAAATAAGTTTGAACATTACGTAAATGACCAAATAGCATTGGAAATAATGTGTAATGACCGCTCAGAGTGATAAAACCATGAATATTGGTCCAGCGGTCTTGGCCATTACTCATACAAATCGAACTATTTACATTGCGGTCATTATTTACTTTGACCGTAATATATATATTAAGTTAAGTATTGGTGAAAGCAAAATGTCAAAAAATAGAAGAAGGAAAAAGATCTAACACCCTTGAACTGCTGTAAAATACTCGCTGTATTGTTTATATTATAATTACAATAAAAATAATATATAATACATTTTACAATTTTTCTTGTTTTGCCTTACGGCAGTATAAGATTAGCAAACAACGCTTTATTGTGTTCGCTACATTTCTTATAAACCCTCAATCAGCTGATCCCCTCAGTCAGCTGACATCGAAATAACAGCTGACTCAGACCGTAACTTA
>NW_027114700.1:472061-473684 GCF_000696795.3 Halyomorpha halys | reverse complement strand
TAGATATTAGACGATAATATAATCAAAAAGAGGATAAAGATTGATATTTTTGAAAATAAGTATGGGTAACACAAAATACAAGCAACGGATAGTTTCTAATATATTTATTTGTTTGCTTCGTTTCTAAAGATAACTTTATAACCTTCCCGTTGCGGAAATGTTATCATCAAGTAAAAGGAAACACAAAGCTGGAATGGTAAGAGAAACTGATATAAAGAGAAACTTTGTAACAAATCACAAACGTGGAATCTGGAAGAACAACTTTGCTCATCGACTTCGGATGCAGAGGACAAGATAGCCGGAAATACTTCTACCTAAGAGGAGAAAAAGGAGTATCTGCTTTGGATGGGCCGGGGGTTTGTGGATTTGAGCGAATGTAATAGATACATCATAATTTTTTGTATGTAATCATATGATTTTTGTACACAAATATTTTTTTTAGATGATTCATAAAATTTTTGTGCCATAAAAATCGAAAAAGGCTCAGTAAAATAAATCTTGCGTAGTATTATTAGAAAATTTCATGCCAAAAATGTTATTAGTTTAAGAAAATGGCAATAGGTAATAAAATAGTGACAATAAAAAAAAAATAAATAAAAAAAAATAGAAAGTCTACAATTTTTAATCATTTTTCACTTACAATCAGTGCTCAGTATCTTTATTGATAGCTATCTACTGCACCATAAAAAATAATAAAACCTTTTTTAAAGTAGTGTAAATTTGAAAACTTTGAATCCTAATATGAAATGAAATGAAATATTAATTTTATTCTGGGACTTATGTCCCCTAAGAATAAATACATGCTTCATATATTTATATTTTTATCTGGGATGCATTTACAAGTTTTCAGATAGTAAAATGAAATTACATTGGAATATTGGCTTAGCTACTGTTTATAATGTTAATCAATATATGCCTATATATTTTATTACAATGATGCAGAGGTTTGGTTATACAATAAGTGAAGGAATAGGTATTGTTTAAAGGAAAGAATAGATGAGGACTGGCGAATGGAGATGGGAAGAGAATTCCAGAGGGAGGTTGTACGTATGACGAAGGATTTGCTAAAGAAGGCGGTTCTATAGGAAGGGATATATAAATGAATCGGTTGGGATCTGGTGTTTAATGAGTGGATGGATGAGCAAAGAGTGTGGAGATCAAGGATATAGGTAGGTTTTTTGATTTTAAGAACTTGGAGTAGGAAAACACCAAGGAAGTATTGTCTTCGGGAGGTTGGGCAGAGCCACTTCAACTCGGTATACCAGCGGGAGACTTGAGAGCGCCTTTGAGAACCCAAAGACAAATCTTACAAAGCAATTCATGAGTCTCTGCAGTCTCAACTCTAGTTTAATAGATCTCTTACGTTAAATAGTTTCCCCAAAACAGTTATTCAAACGCCAAAATTTGTTTCCTAATCACGTGAAATCAAGATTTTGTGAATTTATTTTGGCAAATATCATAGAAACTGCTACTAATATAATCTGACCATTGTGACGGCTTTTAACAAAAAGACTGAAATATGTAAATGGAAGTTGTACCAAAATGATGGGGTGGTGTGTGAAAAAAAAGTGATGATCGCAACCAAGACTTAAGGCTAAATGTACCGATTTTTAGGATGATCGT
>NW_027114700.1:469804-471538 GCF_000696795.3 Halyomorpha halys | reverse complement strand
CAACGTTTCGGCCAGAATTTATAGCCTTCATCAGGACTAAGAAAAAAAACAAGATAACAACCAGTAAATAAAGGATATATAGGATGATAAAAGTAAATAATTGTACAGAATGAATACAGATACAAATAATGTAATGAAAGAAATGGGAAGTTATCATTGGATAGTCATCATCCGAGAGTGAAATACTCTCGGATGGATGGAGACCTTAACACTTGCTGTGGGTTTTCTTTCTTAAACGCAACCCTCGACTAAACTCCTTGAACCAAACCTAGTTAGAACCATCACGACTACGTTAAAAAAAAATGGTTTGGACTGTGGTGAAGAGGCAATAAAAATTAGTTCATAACTATTTATTTATTACTGACGTCTCGAACCTTAATGTGCCTGTTGTCCTTTGTTTACATCTCTATTCATTAGATCACCCCCCATGGTGACCTATATATTAGGTCAAAAGGTCGGCAATAAATAAATAGTTGAGAACTCTGTTTTCTTTATTCTTCATCGCAGCCCTGACCAAATTCAAATTCTCATATGGTCAACCACCTGCACATATAATTTATTTTTTAAAACATGATTCTATCATTAGTCTCAAACAAGCAAAACTTAAATTATAGAAACGAATTTTGATAAACCAAACAAATATTTTTTTTTGTTTTTGTTTTTAACGAAAGTTGATTGATGAAGCCGTTGGCGACTGGTCAGAGAAGTCAAGCTTATTATACAATAAGTGACCTTTGAGCTCCACCCAAACTGTTAAGGTCAATGTCCATTTTTCCCTTCTGCCGAATCAAATCACTTCTCTTTCTTATGTAATCTCAGAACGGATCTTGTTTTCAGCTTCCTTCCTAAGCAAATCCAAAATTATTGGGGTCAACTTAATTTATTTTCTGACAAAAGTGAACAGGTGTCTGGAAATTTATGTTTGAGTAATAATTTGCAATTTGTATTCACATTAAAATGTTTGGCTTGAAATATATGGACAGTTTTTTTCTTTATTAATTTTTTTTTTTTACAACAGCTGAACTAACTAACTTTTTATCTTACTTCAAGTTCAAATATTATAATTATAATCATTATAATAATATTTTAAATTAATCATTAATTTCTTAGGATGCCATTTGGAAATCATATATTTTTTATTTATTATATATTATCTTTTATAATCCTCAAACCCAAATTATTTCCATATTTCGAAGGAAATATTCACCGGTTTTTCCGATACGCCTAATTAATATCGATTCCATTTGGGATCGTAATCCAATTCAGATATTGACATCCTCAATATCAAACGATTATGATATTTTAAGGAATTATTCAAGTTCATTTCAATATTGATATCGATATCAACCCGTGGCAACGATCTTCCTAGAATATTTAAACAAAATATCGATTTTTTATCAAATATTTTGATCATTAAAATTGATATCGAGATTCCAATGGAATCCAATTTAGATATAGAACCAACCCCCGTGGTAATATCTTATCCCGAGTTTCCACTTCCAATACATATGCTATCCTGTCGCCCAAAAATCCTACTTATTGGCCTACATCCCTAAAAAAACGGCTGGATATCCTTGACATATTTATCACCTCCCAGATCTCCTCCTCTCAAACCATTGTTCAATCCCTGGATGACCTTTCATCAGATCATAGTCTAGTTCTCTTTTTTTTTTAATTTAAGCTTCGTGCCTAAGCCCTCCACTCCTTCATTGATTACAGGAAGAGTTGACTGGG
>NW_027114700.1:437752-468154 GCF_000696795.3 Halyomorpha halys | reverse complement strand
ATGTTCCTTATGTAACCGATCTAGCCCGAACCCGATATTATTCCTTCCATAATAAACTCCCTAACCACCCAAACCCACTGGTTTCTAACCTTGCTCCCTCTTCCATTCCTGGCAATCCTCGGAGGCGCCTGAAAAGATGATGGCCTCGTGACCTTATATTGTAAACTGTTTTTAGAGTCTTTTAGAGTAACCAGTATTATTAGAGTAAACAGTATAATTAGAGTAAACAGTTTCTACTGCTGGGTAGTTTCTCTACATCCTGTATCATATCATTATGTCATAATGATCAAATTTAATTGTATTTTTTTATATAGTTGTAAATATCAATAAATAAATAAATAAATAAAAAAAAAAAAAAGATATAGAAATCCTCAGCATTTCAAGCCTCAGCAAACATATCGATGTTTCAAGAAACAATTCATAGTTCATTTTGATTGACCTCATGGATATCGATACTCAGCTTCCACGACAATAGTTAAATATTTAAAATAAAAATTTACAATAAATATTTACATTTCATCCCGATATTTCTTATTGATACTGATACTAACCATGATAATCCATTTAATATATCCCAGAATATTTGATCGAAATCGTCCACCATTTCGACTAAATGGAGAACGATTATGAAATTTTAAGGAAAGATTTAGATAAAAACATTCAAACTTTATTTCGATATTCCAAATATTTCGAGATTACAAGAAAATATTTACTGTTTCTTCCGATATTTCTTATTGCTATCGATATCAAACTCAGGCAACGAAATTCCAAGATTATTTAAACGAAAAATTGATACTTCACTAAAGATTGACCAAGACACTTTAAAGACAAAATTAAATATTAAAATTTGATTTCGATATTACACATCACATAATTAATATCGATATTTGAAATATTTCGAGATTACAAGAAAATCTTTACTATTGCTTCCGATATTTCTGATTATTGATCAATATCAAACTTAGACAACGATATTCCAAGATCATTTAATCGAAATATCGATATTTCTTTGAAAAAAGACTAAGAAATTTTAAGGATAGTTTTAAAATTAAGTATTAAAATTTTATTTCGATATTTCATATCAATATCAATATTTGACTTTCGTATTAATATTGATATCAAACTTGGTCAACGACAGTCCAATATTATTTAATTTAGAGTAATAAATGCTACTTAATTTTGATATCGATATTAATAAGAAAGCCAAATATAATATCAATATTTAATATTGAATAAAATTTAAGTATTTAATTGGAAATCTGACAATGAAATTTCTTGGTATTTTTTAATAAAACAACGAAATTTCGATTAAATAATCTTAGAATATTGCTACCAAAGTTTGATATCAATATTGATAAGAAAGTCAAATATCGAACCTTTAAGAATTATCGAAAGAAAATTAATTTTTTTTTTTATTTCCTTAAATTTTTTAGTTCTTTTTTAAATAAAATATTTAAAAATAAATTTGCTAACGTTTTCATTTTTATTAATATATTAAACATGTCGGGTAATGATAAATTTAAATATTCCTTATAACATAAAAATTATTCACTCATGATATGTCGATATTTCTATTAAATATCTTTAAATTATCTTTGAAAATTTTGACACCGAAATCAAACAGAAATGTTTTTATATTGAGGATGTCGATATTTGAATTGGATATTATTCTAATATCAACATCAAATGTCAATATCGATATATAAAAGCGCAGTGAAATATAATTATTTTATTGTCAAACCTTCCTTAAAATTTTAAAATCTTTCACTAATGAAATATCAATATTTTCACCAAATATTGTTAGAATTTTGTTACAAAATTTGGATATCGATGTTAAAAAGAATCTAGTAAATAAATATTTTATTTTAAAAATTCCTTAAAATACTTTGATTTACCGTTATTAAGTAATTTGTATATGATTTGATTGGTGTAATATAAAATAGGTCCTCCTATGAGTTTCTACATTATTATTTATAATTGCAATTTCTTTAAATTGTTAAATATTCAATTCTTTGGAATATCGATGTTTTAGAACGGATATAATATCGATATTTTGCTACGAAATCTGAAAATATCTTTTAGATTTTATTTCATTATATGAAAGAAAAAACAGTTCCCAATCATGAACATTGTTTTTAACCTTATATTTCATATCTCTGGTTCTAATTTGTTTGAGAAGATATAGTTTGTACTATTTCCTGGAGTTTTGAATACCCTTTCTATGTTCCATGTAGATTACTTGCATCAACTTGAGGTAATTGGCTTTTTGGCGATTTAAAATTTTAAAAAATGAAGGTGTATCCGATAAAAAATTTCTAAAATTATGTAAGATATTTTTGTCTAGGCTCCTTCGGACACGTATCTAATATTTTTCGATCGCAACCATATTAGAATTAAAATAAAACAATAGGACAAGTAAAATTTGATCAAAAATAGTATGAAATATATATATGGCTTATTTCATAGAAGTGCTAATTTCCACTAACTTGAGGAAAAATACAATTAAAGATTCCCTCTTTACTTTTGTGACAGTCTGTAGAGAGAACATATTAGAGAAAGAAACCTCAGGCTATGGTTATATCTGTATAATACGTCCAAATAAAAAATAAATAAATAAAGCCAAGTATTTTTTATACTGACTGATTTAGAAATAATGAAAAGATTTAGATTTTACACCTGAATTTGTTCAGTTGCTAATTGATGGAAAATATTACAGCACTACTGTAAATTAAGCCATCGATGTAAAATATAAGACACAAAAAAAATAAAATCAGACTGGTTAGCTTGAATTATAAATTCACTCATAATATATTAATTATTAATTAATGAATTATAAATTATAAACGAATGAAGGATTTAAATATATTTTAGTAATTATACCATTTCATTTTTATTTTAATATGGTTGTTATCTTGTTTATACTTAGCCCGAAAGTAAGTTCGAAACTTTGACACAAAGAAGTATATACAACTCGTCTATTTCACCTTCTAACTTTACCCCGACCATCTTTTCCTCATGATAATTAATCCACGGTCAACTATATTCACATCATCTTATATATTTTTCATTCACGCTTACAATTACTAATAAAATTATTATAGTTTTTAATTTCTTATTGACAAAATTCCCCTATACTTTATGGTCAGTCATACGAATATTTTAGTTGGCCTACCAATGTTGTTGAAATCCTAAAAAAAAAAACAAAGCGAATCATTTCAAAAACGTCACTTGGATACTTTCTACAATACCCAGGAGCAATTGATTTCATAATGTTTTGGCTACTCAGCATGTAAAACCAAGAGGGATTAGGTTTAGTGGATCCTCTTATCCAACATTTAAGTTATTCAGTATGTTACGGGCCAGTATAATATTTCAGCGAACAAAACGAAATGTTTCGGACCTAAATGGGTTAATGAAGTACCTATAACACCACTAGTTCATAACCCTTAGGAGTCTGCGGACTAGTAAGACAGAAATTGAACCATGTCCAGGCCACACCTATTTCGAACATCGGTTCACAAAGGAAGATTGGTTAATAATGAAATTTGAGGCGTTCCTATGCTGTATTCACCTATTGAAATCTTTCAACTAACACTGAAACATCAAGAAAGGTAAACAGTAAAGCAGTTCTAATACTGTGATCTTATCCCAAGGCTCACGGGAACCACCGGTTGAGAACAACTAACCTATACAAGGCAAAAGCGTTACCAAGATTTTTAATTTCAGAAACAGGTCCAAGAGAGAAAGAAAAAAAAATGAAACAATAAAGATTTATTTAAAAGATAATTTTCAAGTTCTGGACACTGAAACTTCATTGGTAAGGTCGATTTTCACTTTTTTGAAAGAACATAACGAGGAAGAAGTGGAGGGAGAAAAGGAAGATGATCTTATCAAGGGTGAAAGTGACATTTGACGAAGAATGATCTAATGATATTTATATGTACAAATATCATAAAACATATGCTTAAATTTAGTTATTATTTTTTTTCAATATGCAATTCTTTGTTCAACGGAAATTCCTAGATCTTCAAAACCTGGTTTAAGTAGTGCTTTGCGTCGAAAACGGCTGTCTTGATTTAATCTACATTTAACACTAAAAACCCCCTTTTCTTTCAGTTTTGGATGGAATTTTGAGAAAGAATTCTTTTTTTGTGAAGAACGTTTTTGAAAAGATGTATACACAAAACAATGGCATTGCAATATTTTTTTGTTCTCACTTAAGATTAAATTTTTCTATGCAACCTGAAAGAAATCTTCTAAATTTGATATGGATTAGACCAATTATTCTAGTGCCAACAAACTGTCACGTTTTTCCAATTTTCACTGTGGGAGGCTTGATTAGGTTCTATAATAGTATTTCCGTTCCATGTGGTAAATGAGCACTTTTACTTAAGACTGGTCCAATATTTCTTTAAACTTCCGCTTTCTCCTACAGTATTGGAAATGTTCAATGCTGAACTTCTAAAATATGCAAATCACCCAAGCTATCCCGATTAGGAAGTTTAGAAGAGGCATGACTGCTGTAGTTATTTTACCAAATTAAATTAATTCTTCTTACACAACCTTTATAAACAAATCTATTGAACTGAATATGCATAGCTAATTTGTAAAATTTATTTTTTAGAAAAAAAATAATTTTTAACTTTTTTCCTATATCCGTACATAGTTTCATTAGATATAATAGAGCTGAATTTATATTTAATACAGATATATCAGTTAAATAGAGATATTTGAAGTTTATTGAAATCAAAATGCAAGGTTATCATTTTAATTTTAAGCAACCAATAATTCATTGTTCAAACAGCCTAAATTAAATTAAATATTATGATATAACATCATTTTATCTTAAATGTTTCTTTGAGAATAGAATCGCGGGAAAAATAACATTTTACTATCGCACTAGGTCTTGCGTGATAATTGACAATGTATGTAATGACAGAATGAAGCTTCTGTCACACTCATTCCATTTATATAGTGACAACTGTCATGTTTAGACTGTTGCCGTCATAGTAACATTGACTTTTGATTAGTTAAAATGCAATGAAATTCATTACTTGTCGAAATTAATAATTCCTAAAATATTACTTGAGAAAATAACTATTCCAGAAATAATTATTCCATCAATCATGAATATCATTTCATGAAATAATCATTTAACAATTCAAATTCGAGTATAATTCTGAGATTATATAACGGTTTTTGTTTAAAATATTATGTTAAATAAATTAAAATAATAAATAATGGCCTCTGCATCCAAAAAATTAAATATAAAGTCCTAAAAACCAAGCAATTTTTAACTTAAAACAATCTTCTTGTCTGATTAATTAAAAATTATGCATTTCTTTTCAATAAAGTTACCATTAAAATAAACTTTTTAAAATAATTTTTTTTTTTGTGTGTTATCTATAATACTATTTATCAATTTGAATTTGTATTTCCTTGAATAGAAGACTCCTGAATATTTTTATTTAGGATAAGTACACAAATAACTATTTTTTCCACTTTCTGTTTATCATGTTTTGTTTTACGTGATTAGTATTAGTATTACCAAACGTTTCGGAGTCATGCCCCACTATCAACAAATTATCTCAACAATATGTATTTTGTATCTTGTCATATAAGTTTTTTTTTTTAGAGCTACTGTACTGTTACTCTACTATTTTATGTTCCTAATTATTTTGATAAATCATCTTAATGTCTAATTAGGCTTTTGATCGAGTCTGGCACCCGGGACTGCTTTACAAACTCCGTTAATTCCTACCTCCTACATACTTTCTCATCGATAGACTATAGATTCCAAGTAAACCAAAATGGTTCCTATTCATACCTCTATACTCAGTCCGCTGGTGTTCCTCAAGGTAGTATCATTGGTCCCATCCTCTACACCGTCTACACAGCTAACATTCCAACCAATCCTAACACTATCCTCACCACGTATGCCGATGACACATGTGTGCTCGCAGTTAATAATAACCCATTAATTGTATCCCAAACTCTCCAATCCCACATCACAGCCCTCGAAGAATGGTGTCGTAATTGGAGGCTTAAGATAAATTCCAACAAATCCCATTAAATCACCTTTACCCTTCGTCATAAACCTACCGACTGCCCTACAGTTTCATTTAATAATGTTACTCTTACCCCTGTCGAACAGATCCGCTATCTTGGACTACATTTGGACAAACGATTAACCTGAAATCCTCACATAAGACTGAAAAGACAGGAAACTGCACTATCATGTTCCAGAATTTATTGAATGAATTTTTAAAAATATATTTAATCAACTTGAAGAGTAAATAAAAGAGGATTTTTTATTTGTTAAACAAAATTTTGAGAAGCCTTCTAGTGTATGATATGAAATCCACACAAAATTAAAATATTGAAAAAACAAAACAATAAATTCGGTTAGAAAACAAAATAACAGGCTTCATACGTGAAATTCTCGGAGTTCGTGAAACTTGACAATTGAAAAAATAATTTTAAAAACTTGAAAATCGACATTGCGCTTATATAAAATCGCCTACAAAAACTCTATTTTTTTATTGGTCTTATTATTTCACTTGAAAAGAAAAAAATAATAAATATATTCATCATATATAAAATACACTTTATCTAAACGTATCACATTTTAATTATAGCCTATTATATAAGTTACATTACCACTTAGATTTTATTATTCAATAAACCGACTTTTCCGTTTAATCGGCGTTGTCTCGGATCCAACTAAGCGGGATTCTACTGTATTCTTAAATTAAATAATATTTAAATAAACATCTTTATAACACTCAGTTCATTTTTTATTTTAAATAAATTAGTAAAGAACCAGAGATCATATCACCTTTTAGTTACCTAAATTTTCGTGATTTCTGAACGCGCCCTAGCACCTAATCCATACGAATGACAAAATAATGTTTAGATACCAAATTCATAGATATTCTCATCATTGTTTTCCTGATACTAGCATTCTAAATGGCAACAAAACTCAGAATCTGATTTAGCACCCCGATAAACACAAAGCACTATTTATATTAATGGTATATTTTTTATGAGATTGCACTAAAACCAGGGATGGCCTACAAGTCGATCGCGAGCCCAATTATGGTCGATCGTCAATCGCTCGTGATTTCGAGGGTGGAATTCCGTGTACCATGAACTTCGAAGCGATTGTAGAGAAAACTTTCTAGCAATAGTTTAATGCATTCTGGGAATTTGCAAAGGTCATAAATTCCTAGATCTCTGACAACCTGACACTGCCCACACAGCACAATATATTTTGACTTACGTGTAGCACTTGTCACCGGACGCAACGTGTGGACTCATTATTACTATCTTTGTCAGGATATAAACCTAATTATAATTCCTTGGTTAGAGAGATGCGAACTCAGTCTTTCCATTAATGTTAAGGCAACAAATTAAATTTTAAATCTGTCTTTATCTGAAGCTACTTTGAATTAATAAATATTGTTAATAACTATCCATGTTTTTTTGATTCCTCTGTACGTGAGTTTTATGGCCCTTTAAATAATTATTGTTGTTTTTATGTGGTTACGTAGATAATCCGTATATCTACATATATCTGAGGTTTATTTAGCGAGCAATTGACAGATTAGCAAAAAGTAAGTCATATTATTATTTCATGATCAATTTTCCTGGGTCAAAAAAAACAAACAAACGCGAAAATGAATTATTAATATCAAATTATCAGCCCTACTGCGCATTTTTATTACAACTTTTTCATGTTTACGAACAAACAAACTTATACATTGATAAAAATAAGGAAAAAATCTATCTTGAACAAGTGTCAGAAAATCGAATTTTTTAGGCACTGCATGTCCGGAATACTGCTATCAAAAGTTGGGCCTATATCTCGAAAACTTAAAAAGTTATTTAAAAAATAAAAAATAGTTTTGAACATGTATTTTTCTTGTCTACCCATACCTCACTGGAATGCTCCTTATACTGCATACTGTATAAACATAGTAGCAATGCACCCCTCTTAGACAACGCCTATGTAAGTCGATCGCGATACACTTTTAAGATTAAACCCCACCCCTGCACTAAACGAACCCCTATTAATTCTATACAAGTAAATAATTATCTATCCAATCGTTGCCTTAAAAAGAAGAGGAAAAGTATTAAACTGTTTTAATTTATATCAGATGCAATCCAAAAAATGAAATTAAGAGAAGAGGATTTATATTTTCTTGAGTGGGAAAAAGAGTTGAAAAACAATTCAGCTTATACGATAAATCTAGTTTCATTATCTAAAAATATATTAACGTGAAAACTTGATATAATTCCCTAAGAAAGCTGTTTACATAAAACTGTCTCACTGGTTAAATTTAGTAATAGACTTCCAAAGTACTTTTTAAATTTTTCCAACTAACTGGCACTTAAATGAAATTGTTCCTCTTTTTTTATATACACAATTTAGGTTTGAAACATTTTTTCCTTTCTATTGGAATTTCTGATGAAATATGTGTTTGCTTGTTTCTTTCTTACATGCGTGAAGTCTATTTTTTATTTCTGAAAATGCCCGTTTTTAAAATTGTTTATTACATCAGAATCTAGTACAGAAATTTTGTTTAGAGAGTGCGAAATAAAAACTGTTCATGAGGCTCTGTATTTTATTTAATTGCTTAAAGTTTTGCAGATACGGTTTATGATTTGAAAATAATTATTTGTTATAATTACACTGTCTGAAGAGATACAGTTTTTCCCTTTTAATTTATTATATCACACGTCTGTAACACACCATTATAACTGAGATCAAATTTACTTAATGTATTATAATGTACAGTTGTAAATTTCAATAAAGATATTAAATTAAAAAAATATTATATCATTGAATAATAAATAAAGACTTGTCTGATCGAAACAGTCGGCTTTAGGCCTCTGGGACTGGGAGCGGAAAGTTACGAATTGCTAAGGAACGAATTCGTGAGAACGCCATTTGTACGAAATCTTCCGAATGCCTATCGTCCACAGCCTCAGTATTCGTCCGGATTCGTAGAGACGAGATGGCTCTTCGGAACGGTTTTCTAGAGAAGAGTTTTGGTTCTGGAATTATCACCTCAGATTCATCGACGTATCAGGCATAGTCGATATCGCCGAAGACGGAAAATGTGGGTGAATCACATTTACGCAAAAAAAGAATTCAGTGATTTTTTTCGTTTTCGGTATGATCTTAAACTTGACAATAACCACCACTTCTTATATTTTCAAATTAAAAAGGACACATTTCAATACATTCTTGGTGTTTCTTCTAAATTACCTTTTTACACTTGTTACTCTTTTTTTCACATTCGTTAGCAATAGAATCCCAGCAAATCGCGATCGGTTCGGACGATAACTGAAGAACAATAAGGGCCAAATGGCCGCGGTCCCCCATCCAACCACGCGTTAGGGTTGTTTGTGTGTTATGTGCGAATTCGGAAGAACTGATTTCGCAGCTTCCCGCTCCCAATGGAGGACAGGCCTTACTCTCCTTGTAGAGATGAGCTGACATGAACACCAGTGTTCGATCCGCTAGCACCCTCAGAGCACCGGATTAATGGACGTGTCAGAATAGCGAACGGGCGGATTATAATGACTATGCTTCTTACTAATTTAGAGTAAGAAAGTTTAATAAAAAATAAAGATTATTTTTTTTAAATTAAAGACATAGAAAGAAAGAAAAATATTCTTTATTTTTTTTTAAAAAGTTCTTTTTTTTACCCTTAGTGTCAGGCAACAATCTATATCTAACTAAACTTTGTCCTGCTAAATTTCTATGCTACGATCAAACTTGATATCAATCCATCAAAGACGTTACCTAGGATATTTAAAATTCAATACATTCCTGAATACTTTTATGGCGGGAAGATTGTTATACAAATAGATGGTCATTTTGAAGTTGACTTCGGGATTTAAATACAGTTATTTAAATATTTAAAGTTATTAAATATTCTGAGGTAAAATTTATCTTTAATTTATTCCTGTATAAAGAACGTTTTGAACTTAAATGTTTTCATTGCGAAGATTTTTTGAATACATTAAAAACCATTTTAACAAGAACTAGTTGTTAGAACAATTTGTATAATGTTTATTTGAAATTAATTTTTATTGGACTTTTCAAAGGATATGAAATTTCAGAAACTTCATTTTTTTAGTACGAAAAACTCGAAGTGAAACTGAAATAGTTTGAAGAAAATCCTTTACAAAGGATATTTCCTTTGTATATTAAGGAAATTGAATATTTCCTTTGTATGTTAACAAAAAATTCTGAAGAAATCAAGAAATAAAGATCTTTATTGACTCGCGCTCTTTACTTATTAAGAGTTGATTGTTGTGAAGAACATTTTTAGATCATTCGTAAACTGATCGTTACATTACGACTCAAGATTGTTATTCATAGATACGTTGCTCTTGCGGCTTGTTTTTTAATTAAATTAATGCCTTTCCCGTAATCCTTGATTTTTAGAAACCAGAATATTCTAGTACGGTTGATAATTTTTAAAACTAAAATTAATTAATCTGTTCACGGGTTCTAACGTCACCGTCCTTATCAAATAAATTAATGTGATTACTTTTTACCACCATATCAAAGTGTATTCTGTTATTTTTTGTTACACTTGACAGTTGAAGTTAATTTATTTTATTAAATGGTTTTAATAACTGACAATAGTTTCAGAATTAAAAAAAAAAGGGTCTTCTTGTTAGTTAAATATAAAATATAATTTAATTGCTGTACCTTTTGTGTCTGGATTTATTAAAATTCGTTTATAAATATTTAAATTTCCAGACTTTAAATATTTTGAGAAAGTGGCTGAAATTGAAATAAAAGACGTAAAACTCGCCACGCCCACCCTCCATTCTGGCCTTACTTATCTTACCTTTGTAACACACTTATAGCGACTAGGTTGATGTATAACATGTCAGTCTCACAAGAAGAGATCATAACACAAAAAATATTAGAAGGCAAAGCTAAGGAGGCTTAAGATAGTTAATTCGAGGAATATTTAACTATCTCATGTCTCATCTTCCCGTTTTGAGTAAATGTTTCAAAAATGGAAGGACCGTCGCTATATGAGAGCTTCGGTGGAACGGGTCGGCCGGGAAGGATTTCCCATTGTTCCCGTTTCCCATTGTTATTTGTTAATCTTTAATTACCTGATTTCTTCATGGTTGAATTAATAGCCAAATCAATTTATTTTTGTTGATTTTTTTAAAAAGATAAATTACTTTTCACATTTCTATGGATTGTTATAGAAAAGTAAGTGTCTGTAAAATCTTAGCCGATCATAATTTTATTAATAGGAATTCCCGTTACCACTACCCAGCAACCACGGCAGCTTGATTACCAAAATGTATTATGATTTTAAAATTAGTTTAGTTCATATTAATTAATAAATGGTACCTTGGTTTAGTTCTTAGAAAGGTTTAGGGGGAGTTAAAATAGAGAATAAAAGGTGTTGTACTAAGTAAAAAAAAAAAAAAAAATGAAATATAGAAAAACAAATATTGAAATGGAAAAAATGGAGATCTTATATGTTTCAAATATTACATAATAAATTTTGCAGTATGTTGTGTAAGTAACAACTCAGTATATTTGAGTAGTATCTTTATGAAAATAAATTATTTCACTCATGTTTATATACTACAAAAAACTCATTAATGGAAAAGAAAAAAACAAACATCCAGTGACAAGATTTAAAAACAAGGTAACATAATCTTGTATGAATACAAAAATAATTGTAATAATGATAATACTTCTATATATGTTAATCTATAAAATAACCTATTACCTAAAAGCTTTTATACACTGAACATAGAGGATAATAAACTCTATTTTATTCCAATGTTATAACAATCATTATTATCTATTTTAATGAACTCTAAAATTATTGTAAATTTGTTTTGTAATGATAAATATTATCACAATATGATTTAATAATTTTGGGCAAATGATGTTTTTTTACAAGAGTACTCAACATTTTTCGAACTCAAAAAGGAGGAGGGGCAGGTATGGTAGGAGAAAGCGTAAGGTACTATATATATGTGAGAAGCAGTCCAACTCGTCACTACTGTATCGTCTTAGCGACTCTCAAGATGTTTTTATTTGTGGTAAGTAAGAGAAAAATAAATAATAGATACCTGTAAGTGATATATCGATTAGAGGATGGATACTTTAACAATGCAAGACAAGTTCCTATTAGTGAAATTTATAGTAGCTTTTCAAAAATGTTCTTTCTAAAAATAGAGAGGATCATTAACACGACAGAAGTTCTAATCAGGGAATTTATGATATGTCTTTACCACAAAATGGTACATTAGTGCCAATTAATGAGACGGAAAATTAAAAATCCAAGTATTTTCTCATCATTTAATATTATATAGATTTTTTATTCCACTAGCCTTTGCGAGTGAAGCTTCCAATAAATAGTTTTCACCCTAGAATCGTATCGTTGAGTAAACGTTTCCTCCTCCACCGCTAGAACGTGGAATGGCTGAGCGGCCCTCAACTTAATTGTTTACCCAAAGCTATGATAGCAAATCTTCAGCATTATCAAGGTAAAATATCGTGCAAATAACTAATTAGCGGTAGTTAACTTTAACTTATTTGTGGAATAAAGTAATTGTACCTATAATGATTACTTAACCAATAATGGTTTATTGCGGAAAAATATTAAAAATAGTCCAAGACATTAGGTTCCACTAAACCTGTGAGGGTATGAATCTAAACCCATCTAGTAATTTGGTTCCAAAGAGATAGAACCAACAGTTTGCACATGTGGATAGGCTGGTATTTACTTCGAATATTCCAGTTTAGCTATCTAGAGGCATGGTATTTTGGTGATTAATTAATGGGGTGGGAGAGAAGGTGGTAATTTCCTTCTAATTCTAATGGTTAAGTGTTTTTTTTTTTATTCAATTGACTTGAAATAATAATAATTAGACATAAATTTAGCATTTTATTTGTAAGATTTTTTTTTTAATAATCGAAAAATTAAATTTTCTGATGAATTTAATTGAAATGTAAAACATTTTGTAAGAAGCAGTACAACTTTTTTTGCTAATATGTCTATATATATTCATTTATGAAACAATTTTTAAATATACCTGAAATAAGATACTTTAGATGTTAATTTTTTTTTTTTTAATTTGTTGTATGCAGTGTAATTCAGTAATCTGAACTAATTGTTGCAAGGGGCTGTTCAGATGAAAGAAATAAAGAAAAATGGTGTACAAAAATTCAACAATCTGAATTTATATGACTATTTTTGTTTATTTAATTTTTTTTTTAATTTGACAGTTTGAAGTTTTAAAAAAATACTTATTTAAAGAAGTAATTTTTTTTTTTTTTTTTTTCGACAGATGCTATGCGTCTTATAACATAGCTGTTCATTGGCCGTATTTTGGGCGGCTGCATTTTTTGTTTTCTTTCACATCCCCAGTAATGCTAAAAGATGTTTTAGTTTGTTAAAATTATAAGATTGTTCATTTATAAGTGAAAAAAGTATGAATAAAAAAAAAAATTCTCTTAAAACGTGTTAAATAAATAAATTAACCTACCAAATTTCTATACTACTACTAATTTACATAATAAAATAATTTATACGATAGATATTATGTATTTCTAATTCCAACAAAATGTATTATGAACACTTGATAGGAAGTAGATTACCCACTCTAAACTGTAAAAATTTCCATGGTGATTACAATAACTTGCCTATAGATCGGGAGGTTAAAAATGTCCATTACACATATGCACTTATATTTGAGAACAAAAATGTTATTGCATGCTGAGTTTTCTCAAAAAATAACTAAATATATTAACATTAGTTGGTTTACTGCAGTATTTGGAGTACAGAAGTTCGAATTACTGAGATTACAGTGCATTTTGAAATATACTTTTTTGTTTAAATTATGAAATCGAAAATTCTAGATTATAACTTTACATTACTCCCCAAAACTTCAAATAATATTTGCAAGGAGAGTTTATCCCCTCGACCTTTTTGAAGGATAATCATAGTTTTAAGGAATCCTGGACTTCCCCTTCCTTTTGATGTATATTCTATACCTCCCAAATCTTCAACTAGCCCCCACCTTGACAAAGGAGGTCCCACTAGATCATACCCCTCAGGCCCCTGCAACTTCTAGATCCTCTACAATCCATGTATATAATAAAAAATGTATTTCAAATTCAAACAAAATTTGAATAACCTAAAACCTGTAATAAATTATGACAAAATAATTAATTGTAGTTTACTGTTAAGAAATAAAATCATTAGCTTCAGAGTGGACTACATTGCAGTACCATGAATAACGTTTTGAAACTGTTAGTCTGAAATGGAAAAGCATTATTTTTCCATTTCAGACAAACAGTTTCAATTTTTACATCGGTTTTTATTATACTAGGTTTAGTTAATATTTTGGACAAAGATCATCAAGTAAGCTTCTGAGTAGAAATTCATAATTTTGTTTTTTATTCTATGATAATGTCATATACTGATACCCAGTATTTCTACCTTCCAGTGATCTATGCCATTCCAGTAACCTTCTGTCTGACTTCATCCTGCCTTTATAATTCATATTTTACAATTGAAACCAGGCTTAATATGAATATCAAGACATCATTTTGCCTTTTTTATCTCCAACTGCTGATCAATAGATTTTCATCATTTTGTCAGAATCAGAATATCCAAATTTGATTTTAAGAACTTTGTTGTAATAAATGTAGGATGATATAGATGGCAATCAAAACCTTATACCTCTGAAATGAACTAATTTGAGTTGCTTTTCTTTAGATATCCTTTGATTAATCATACTTTTTACTATCCAATATGTCAAGTCATCATTCCCTTAAGCTACTGTAAGGGAGATGATCAGGGCTGTGGCCAAGAAAGAAGCAAAAATAGGAATTAACTATTTATTTATCATATTTTATTTTCTGACATTTCGATCTACATTGTAGGTCTTTATCAGGGCTGTAGGTGGAAATGTGAACAGGAGACTCCTCAACATAAGTAGAAAAATTAGCAGAAAATAAATAAATTATTGATTACTAATTTTTTCTTCTTTTTTGACTGCCGCCCTCTCCATACATACATTATATTACTTGTCAATAATATAATCCTGCCTATTTTGAAATTGTTTGATACTTACTAAAAAATTGAATACAAAATGGCTAATTATAAAGCTGGGAATACTTTATAGCCAAAGGTCTAAAGAGAATTGTCGAAAAATAGATGAACTCAAATTATGTTACTTCAGAAAACATCATTCTGTGTATCTATCTTTATTCTGTAAATAAAAGAGTTTTTGTTGTTTGTTAA
Source organism: Halyomorpha halys (assembly GCF_000696795.3). NCBI lineage: Eukaryota > Metazoa > Arthropoda > Insecta > Hemiptera > Pentatomidae > Halyomorpha > Halyomorpha halys. The sequence continues at coordinate 452,837 of NW_027114700.1, read as the reverse complement.
AATAGCTGCTGCCTTTGCTAGCCATTGGAGTTGTCTGCGAGAGCGATCAGCAGAAGAGTGTGTCCGAGGAGCGAGGAGTGAAGAGGAGCGCTGATCCTGGTATTGTGGCAGGCCAAGTTGGTTATGCTGGCCTCTCTTCTATAGGTACCGGGGCAGCCCTGATCGGAGATGGTGGAGTTGCTGCAGTACCTGCTGTTGGGTGTGTAGTTTTCTATTCTGACTAAAATCAAGCCTTTGAGCAAAAAAGAGAAAAGAAAAATAAGTGAGAAATTTTTATGGTAAAGCAATTATTTCCATTTTATTCTGATGACCATTTTATCTTCTGAAGGTTATTTGATTGATGAAGTTGGAGATAATATTTTATTAATTCACCAATTTATTTATAAAAGAGAGCATAGATTGAGTTTGTCTTCTCGATGATTGTCCATAATCTGTTTTTATAAGCTTCAATGAAAAACACTAATAAACCCATAAGAAAGTAATATATTGATGGCATACTTCACAATACTGCAAAGTACATTTTCCCTAACTTTACAAAAAATACCATTAAAGGTTCTCTTTTTTAAGAAAATTAATTGAAAAGTTGTAATTTTATTGTTTGTAAAGCTAGAGGAAATATACTTTGTATCATTGTGATTTAAGCAATTAATATAGTGTCTCACAGAATATAAGTGAGATAAAAAGTGGCGAGGGTTTCCCATCCCTTAATATAATTGTAATATTGATAGTGACTCATAACAACATAATCATTCGAGTAGAGTTAGGAACTTAATATTGGAGATAAGAAATGTTTAGAATTTAATTAGATCAATCTTAAAACATTGAAACATTTGTGCAGCATTAGAAAAAAAACAACATCCGGCACTTATTTATTATGTGTAAGCAAGAATGAACAAAAACTCTTTTTAGATTAAGGAATATTCTTGATAAATTATCTGAAATATAAACTGGCCTCAGACTGTTTTTTGAAGTGGCAACAAGCTGACTGGTAGTAACTGGTTAAAAATTAAAAGCAAATATCCCTTTCACCTGAAAAACATTATTTGTACTGTAAATATTTTAGTAAATACCCTATTAAAGCAAATTATTTGAAATATAGCAAAATCATTCATTACAATTAAAAAGCAGGATTACTACAATTTAAAATATTAATACCACTCCCTTCTGGTATTTGCAACTACACTGAAAAAAAGATAAAAATGATTTAGGATCAAGAGCGACTTATAGTCAACAACCTTAAAACAAAAGTATTGAATGAAAATCAGATAAAAATATTTATATATATGAATATGAATCTCAGTTGCATTTCTTATTCGTCAAAAAAATTCCCATTTTTCACAATGGTAAACAGTATAAAGTTTCAGAAGCAAATTATGTACTAAAAATTAAAATTAGAAATAGTAATATTACAAACATGTAATTAATTATATTATAAAGTCAATGGTCGTTTAGAGACCTAGTTAGACAACTGCAACTACCTACATTCATCAATTTCAATCAAGTCATTATTAAATTCATATTATTTTCCAAATCAATTTACATTTGACATCAATTTCATGCTTTTGTACTCATGTTGTAATAAATTATAATAAATTGTAATAAATTATAACAAGTGATTAATTATTTAATTATAATAATATTAATTATTTAACAACTAATTGATTTTGATTTAAAAAGTAAATAGTTAATAGGATATATTATACAATCTTATTCCAATGTAGAATATTATTCAAAACAAAGCAAAGCATATTTTACATTTGTTTCAGAGGTAGGCTTGTTTCCCAATTGGTTGAAGTACAAAACACTGTTGGAGTCCCAGCACCAGTGCCCATAGCTCATCCAGTACCAGTTGGACTTCCAGTTCCTGTTTCACATCCTTTACCAATAAAAGTACCTGTACCTGTACCAGTCGTCCAAACTGTTGAAGTGCCATATGAGAAAGTGGTTCCCTATCCTGTAATAAGGCGGGTTCCTGTTGAAGTAGTAAGGAAAATCCCAGTTCCGGTACCTGATCCTTACCCAGTAAAGGTTCCTGTTTACCAGACCAAACATATATACTACTCAGTTAGGCCCAAATATCACCACCACGGCTGGTAAAATAGAAGGTGAGTTGAATTATATATTAATTTTTTAAATCTAATTTTCTATAATAATTCCATGCTTAAGTTTCAAAAGTATCAGTTAGTTAATAATAGATTAAACAAATTATTAAGTCAGTGTTTAAGTATTAAGAAATTCATTTTAAAGTTTTTAATTTTCTTTTTTTTTTTTTTTTTGCAGGTCAATGCAGATTTCAAAAAATCTAGTCACTCTGAAGTGACCTTCATAAGTGTACAAATTACTCATATTATAGTATATCAGTATTATATTTTTTATTTTATATATAACTAATAAATGTTCATATAAAAAAAATATTTTGTTATATTTATTTTCTTGGTCATCATTTTAAATTTTAGTAATCACATGGAAAATAGATATGAAAATTAGACCTAAAAAGTTAAACTGTCCTTACATGGCTTATTATGTAACATTGGAATGTAAAGAATTCACGTAAAATGTATGAAGGATTAAAAAAATAGAATTAATTGAAAAATAATTGAATAAGAATCTTGAAACATGAGAAAAGTAATGTTACAATAAATAAAGAAATAATAGAACAAAAATAGTGATCGTAAATAGGAGATGTACAGTGATAAAATAAACAGAATGTGATATAATGTAGAAAAGAATTATAAAGTGAACAGCATAGATAAAAATAATAAGAAATAAAACAACTATGACAAATAGTATATAATAATGGGTGTCAGCAATAATTAAGACATAGAATAAGACTGAGAGGGCAAAGTCCTTTTAGGACCCCAATAGAATTTTTGCATCTCTTACTTATTTTATTAAACCTATCAACATTCCATCTTAGGTATCAGTAAGACTATCAGTAACAATTGTGTTAAGCCTATCCCTCGTACCCTCTTTTATTAAGTTCAGGTTACATACATTAATTGTGAACACCTCAGCCTGAAAAACCGTGGTGTACTTTCTTAATGATACGGAGATGCCTTCATTCGGCCTTGTTCCATTAAGGATCCATCTGTATAGCAGTTTACCCCATTACAAGGTTTGTGTAGAGTAGTGTCCCTTCAATGTCAACACTATAATGAGTGTCCCTATACTTCTTTACCTGAAAATCAAAACACATAGCCAGCAGCCCATTTTCATTGATCTATCTGAACAAGCTGCCATGTCCTTCATAAATTAAGGACTGGAAGTTTGTTCCTAATTTCGCAAACCTATATGGGGAGCTGAGGGCTTGAGATTTAATCTCTATATGCAGTGGTGTTATGTTCAAAAGAACCTCCATCGCTGCAGAGGGAGTGCTCATGGCACCAGCCATCATAAGGCATGCCAGTCTCTGAAGTTTCCCAAGACAAACTCAAGATTTGCTTGTCATAGCCTTATGCCACCATACGATAGTGTATGGGTCTTATCGCTGCCATGTACAACGAATAAATTACTTTTGGTTTGAGGCCCCAGGATTTACATGCCCAAAGACACCTCAGTGCCTTCATACTAGTACTTTCAAAATGATTTAGTCATTTCAGTTTACAGTCTAGAGTAACGCCAAGATGTTTGACCTCACTGCAAAAATCTAAGAGCTCGACGTTTAAATGCAGCCTGATTATGTTGTTCTGTCTATTAGTGAAGACACAAAGACTGACCTTTTAAGGGTTGATGCCAACACCCTGTTCCTGACACCTCTTCATAAGGTCTACTGATGTTTGAAGTAATCCAGACGTAGTCTCTGATAATTTGCCTCCTATCAGCACAGCGATATCATCAGCATATCCCTGCATATTAAAGCCAGCAGAATTTGATTTAATCAGCAAGGTGTCCAGCACCAAGCAGCACAGGAGAGGAGTAGTACACCACTCTGTAGACAGCCACCAATGGGCTTCATCTACATTTTGGTGTGACCCAGCTCTCATGTGAGCATTATTCCTTCCAGCATTGCGCAAATCTATTTGGAAGAAAGCTGTCCCACTTCTTTAATTTCCATGGCTCTCGCCATAGTTTTGTGTGGGGTGTGATCAAAAGCACCTTCAATGTCGATAAAGATGCTCAACATAATTTCTTTGTAAGCCAAACTTTTCTCAATCTTGGAAACCAGGCGGTGTAAGGCATCTTCACAGGATTTGTCTGTTTAATAAGCATATTGTGTGATGTTTAGCGGCATCTCTATTAGCCTAGTTTCTCTAATATGACTGTCAATGACTTTTTCAAGTATTTTCATTAAGAAAAATGTCAGACATACTGGTCTGATAGCAGACTATAAACCTTGAGGTTTTCATAAAACACTTTCTCCAGTTTAAGTATATAACACATTTTCGACACTCTCCAATTGTTTGGAATGTGACTCAGTTCTATAATAACCTGTAATAATACTAAAAGTTATGGTTCCAAGACCGATAGACCTTTTTGTAATAAGGCTGGGAAAGTTCTAACAGTACCAGCTGATTTAAAAGGCATGACAAATTTAATCGCCCACTCAACTTTGCCAGAATTCACAATCCTGTTTGCCTTGACCCAATTATCTTTTCTACAAGTGTAGCTCTTGATAATGGGATTCATAACATCCTCTTGCATTAGTACACACCCAGGAAAATGTGAGCGTGCCAGAACCTCTAGGGTTCCCACCTCAGAATTGGTGAACCCCATTTTCACTCCTATAGCACCCAGTACTAATCCCTATCCAAGTCCCAGGATAGAACCCTATTAATTCTAAGCATGGAGGGAGCATCGTTCACATTGTTGCAAAATCTTCTCCACACCGCTCTTTTGGCTTTCCTTATGGCTTTTCTGTAATCAGTTAGCGCACTTTTGCAAGTGTCCCAGCAGCCTGTTCTTTTGGCTGTATTGAAGAGTCTCCTTGTGAGTGCTATCAGCGTACCTAATTCCTTATTCCATTAGGTCTTATTTCAGTTGGATTTGATCACACATACATTGTTATTATCAGTATACGACCTCATAATCGCATAATTAAAGAGGTATTGAGGCATTTGAGTTGCCAGGTGTTCCTAATGGTTCAAGAACAACTCTTTACTTCTTTCCCAAGTTCTCCTACTGTACTCAACATCCAATAGCAATGGATTTCTATACCCCGACTTGGTTGCATCACATACTAACAAGTCATATCTGATGTACTGATGGTCTGAGCATGACTCTTCGTCCAGAATATGCCAGCTCTTCATCATCAGAATTACATGACATGTGGCTATGGTTATGTCTCTTACTTCCGGTAGAGACATAACTATAGAGCTTTGCTGCCTTTATTAAGGATCTCTAAGTCATGACTCAAAATATACTTTATAAGGCAGCATTTGTTCATGTACAGGATACAGGTTCTGAAAGAAATAATGCTGTACTCCAGCATGCTCACTCTCCTAATCCTGCCTTTAGCTAAGTAAGGTTGATGTACTAATATATTATCAATATCCTTACTCTCAACATATTGTTGCAGAATATTACATGCCATAATGCAGAAATGTAAGTTAACTTGCAGCAACCTCATCTCCTTAGTTCTCGCCAGCCAGAGGTCCCCAGACCCACCTCGGTGGAAGGCCCAGAATCACCAGGCCCCAAAGCACCCTTAGCTACCCAAGTAGCTACCTCCTCTAGATCTCAAAGATCTCGTAATAGCCAAACTCCTCTTCCTTAATGTTGACCAACGTCCATCCATTCCCATCTCCCCTAGGCCTCTTTGCCACTGTCATAGAGGTCCCTGGGGAGAATCTTATCCTCTTCTCAGTGGAAGGTTCAGGTCCTGTAGGGTTCCGGTCCCTGTTAACAGAAGTTGATGGGCCCGATCGTTCCTCAGTATCCTAAGACCTCCCCACCAGCCTAGTTTCAACTCTCCTGGATGTTCCAGGTCCCGAAAAGCTCCTAGCAACAGAAGTCGAGGTGCCCGGTTGACCTTCGGTCTCCTGAAAACTAATCCCGGTCTTTTTTCAGTCCTCATGGATGGTCCAGATCCCGACGATCTTCGGTCCCTATTAGCCAGAGCTAATGGGCCTGACAGTCTCCCGGTATTCTGAGACCAATCCATGGTCTGCAGCTCTCTCTTCAAAGCAGATTCAGGTCCTGTGGAGCTCTGTTCCCTATAAACTCTGAGGTTGATGGGAGCCCAGAAGCCTCCCAGTTTCCTGAGATTGTGCTAGAGCCATGTTGATCACATGACACCTTCTTCTCTGCACGCCTGATCCTCTGTACTTCCTTCTTCAGGATGAATCCTCCCCAGAAAAAGTATACAAATTTTTGGAATTCATTTTGTTCTGATTGAACTCCCTACACCTGGCTTGGATGTCGAAAGGGTCCATCATGTCTCTCAAATTGACAGGCCCTGTCTCAGTAGTTTGTGAGTCCCATTGGATCCCCAGAGGTAACAGTAGGCATTGGTAGGGTTAGGGAGAAATGGGAATCCTCAGACAATGAGTACGACACTTTAGCCTGATTCATCCACAAAGAGTGGAAACATCCACACCCATCGCCCTCTCTAGTCCTCCTGTTGCCCTATCCATTTACCCCCTTCCATCTTGTTAGTGAGAAGAAATGACAAAATGGATATCAAGAGCGAATCTGGAAAATATTTATAAATAAAATAAAACATAATTTACTATTATTGCTCAACGACAGTCGCTACGTGAAAATGCGTTTGAGGAATGGGCTAACTGCAGGTGGCAGGGTTTATATACAATAAACAAATACTTACGGGCTTTGAATGGTCCAATGCCCTGAAATTGAATATAAATTATGCACCCCTACGTGGAGTCCCAGGAGTCAGCGGACAGGATAGAGAAGTTGGGTCCCTCTGTTGCAAATGCAACAGAGAGCCAGAAACACCAGCACATGTGCTGGGGAAATGCCCCAACAACTCCCTCCTCATAACACAGCGACATCATAGAGTGAAATACGAGTTAATGAAGCTCCTAAAAGAAAGAGATTTTACCTGCTTTGAGGTCTACTGTGTAGATACAGATGGACCCACAAGATATGCGGATATTGTTGCTTTTCCTAAGAACGGGAAGTCGGCAATCATTCTGGATCCCACAGTGAGATATGAAAATAATGACCTTGACCAGGCAAATAAGGTGGATAGGGAAAAGAAGGAAATCTATCCCTTTCCTCAAGGAGAAGTTCCGTGAGGGCTTCGGAGAACGAGACTTCAATGTGAGAGGCCTCTGGTTCGGAGCCCGTGGAACGACTCCCAGCACAACTAGGAGCTTCATGGAGGAGCTCGGGGTCGATGTCCAGGACGTGGCTAGGTTGACAGAAAACATAATACTTGACTCCCTGGGAATCATACACCACCACATGCATGGAAATTAATGAGTATGGGAGTTTATCCAGAAGTGGGATGGCATGCATGCATCGCATATCTTATTTGTTGTTTTAGTTATTATTTTTTATTATTTTAAATATTTTAATATTTGTTATATAGGGGAATCTGTTGATCAAATGAAATAGGGGTTGTGAAATAGAAGGGAAAGAAAAAAAAAAGGAATAAATCGAAAACTTGTAGTTAGTTTGTAGACTGGTATTAATTGTAAAAGAAAACTGTGGAAGAAAAAAAAAATGTTATCTATTATATTATATCTTGTAAAAATATGTAACTTATATTTGTCCAGTCATGGATTGATCAGTATGCTGTGTAATGTAGCAACCCGATGTATTTGGGCAGCATGAATGAATAAAGTATTTCTTTCTCTTCTCTTTCTTGTTATATGGTCAAACCTGGTTTTTAGTCTTCTGCTTCTTCCATGTCAATCTCCTTGCCTCATAACCCTTATCCTCAGTGATTTCCAAGACATTCTTCATCATTTCTAGACTGTCTTTAGACTTAGTGTTAGTAGAAATAAGATTGATGGGTCGTTCAATCTTGTTGTTATCTATCTCAACATTCTTATGGAGATTGAAGATGAAAGAATAAAGGCAGTTTTCTTATTTGATCAATTAAATTAATAAATAGATTATCAAGTGTTTTATTTTAATTTATATCTTTCAAATGCATTTCTTCTTCTTATTAATATTCTAGTGATCCAGTTTCGTCATTAATCATTCTCCAGACCGAATTGGAGATTTCCAATCCACATTGTATCTAGTTATTTACTATTATCAATTTAATGTCTTGATCTGAACTTAACATTTAACTCCAACAACAAATCATTCCAGTTTTAATTTGTATTACAAGTCATAGAAATCTACACTGAATCAGTAAATTCACCTCTATTATAATGGTCAGGGATTGAGCATCACATCCAGGATGGTGTCTGTGGTTATAAAACTGTCTGTTATTCCAGATCAAGATTCCAAAATTGTGATAAAAGAACAATTTGTCTAAGAACTATCGAGCCCTGTCAGCAGTTGGGAAATGGATGGGAATTTGAGACTCCTCAAAGGCAAATGTTGAGTTTCCCAATATTCTTTAGATTGTGGAGTTCACCATGTATTTATCCAATACATGATGTGTTTATCACCACCACCAGAAAGAATTTTTGTTTTGCACATGATAACTGGATCAAACGAAAATATTTTCATTGTGTACATCTTATGTAAAATTGTGAAAATTGGCTGAGCTTTTGCAAAAAATACAGAACTAAGATTTTTAAAGATGGTCAGTGAGAGTGACATATTCCTTTTTAAAGCAATTTAGAAAATAAAAAATGGGAAATCATTAAATAATCAATTTGATACTTTAATATCTTCTATATCAAGGTTTGACTTTGGAGTACATGAAAAAAGGGAAAAAAAAGAAATTTGTTGTGAAATATGGGTCTAAAGAATAACAAAATTGTACGGTAGCATGAGAAGCAAGAAGTTCAGCTCTAATCCACCAGATCGCAGCATCTCAAGTCTCACCGAAGCTCACAAATTTATATATTATTATCATTTATAAAATATTATTATTTGTACATATCATTGATTTTTATATATACTACTGAGCAATGTCGATAAAATAATATATAAACGGTGCCAAAATAACGCATGAAACTACCTCAAGCTGATAAGATAAGACTGCTTCTCAGTCACAGCCGTCTGTTCTCAGTCATATGCACTAGGCCTATAAATAAGGGTCTTAAAGGATCCCTAATTGATCACTGATCCAATGCCTCTATCTGAGGTAGTTTCAGCTTGCAGTAGATCCTGAGTTCTGAATAGTACCCAATTGGCCAAGGTTATCATCCTCTGAGATACAACTGTTGTATCTCCTCCTCTGGTGTACCTTCTTATCTGTATCTATCTGAATAGTACTCATGGCTAGCTACCCTCCAGGTGTGCATATCTCCCTTGTACTTACAAAAATAGTACCCTGTAGGACCTCCCTCCCCTCGGACCTATAGGAATAGTACCCTCCTCTGTATCTATCGGAATAGTACCCATGGCTAGCTACTCTCCAGGCTTGCGTATCTCCCTTGGACCTACAGAAATAGTGCCTGGTGAGATGAGGAGTAATAGAAAATTTTCCAATTTTATTCAGGATCAGGAGCTTGAAGAAGAAGACAATGAAAATAATGTGTCTTGCCACAGCATAAGGAGGATTGGGTGAAATTTCGACAGAATTTAAAGTTGGAATAATTTTCAAAGATTCATGTGACTCAAAAAACTCTTCTTGTAACATCTCATTTCTTCTCAATAGTTCTGAAAAATACGGATAAATCCAAGGAGCTGGAGGTCATCAAAAGGTAGGTTTTGATAGGTGCAAGTTGATTAAGATATATAAGATTTGAATAGGATTTTAACTTTAAAGCTCTCACAAATGAATAAGTCAACTCCTCTGCCATTTTATTCAATAGGATTATGACAAATAAGTGTATAATTAAGGATATTTATGGTAGAGGAAGAGATATTTGGCTTAAGCCAGTTTTTCAAAACAGCAATAATATGAAAGAAGTTATGAAGGAAGTAATCGCCTAGTTCATCAAAATGTGTAGGGAAGTCTTTGGAGTTAACATGGTAGGGTGAAAGGATATTAATTAGTTATATGGCGAGAAAGAGGAAAATGGCTTGAAATAGAATATTATGGCATAATTAAGGAAAAAGAAACTTTGTTTTTTTTAATTTCTAAAAATAAAAATTTAATATGATTTAAAATTATAAATATAAATATAAAGATTCATAAAGATGTTAAAAAGCTAAAAATAATAAACTTCAAATAGAATAAAGACAGAAAATAGTAATCTTTGAATAATCAATAACAAAAATATATCAAAATGTAAAAACAAAACTATGAAACTTCCAATGTAATAAAAAATAAAAATTATAATCTCTAAATATTCATTACTGTACTTTTTATTAATAACTATGCTATTGATTTATATTTATATTCTTCTAATATACTTAGTTATTTTTTTTATATATATAACATTCTATGCATGTCCTTATAATCTCATACTTTACAATGTTTGCCTCTTGCTCTCACTTAGCCCTGATAAAACCCTGCAAAGTGAGACGAAACATCTTCTTTTATTTTAATTTTATTATAATGTCTGCATAATAGTAACTCAATTTTTCAAAAATTTTTTTACAGTATAGTTACAGTAGGTTCTATGTTTTTTGTTAAATACATTGCTCCCAGGTTTCTCCTGTTGCTTATCTGTCATAGTTAGGATTGAGATATCACTGCTTATTCCATAGTGTTAAGAAAAAAAAACTTTAAATACAGGTAAAATTTAAGATGCAATACAAAACTTAATATATGGATCGTTTTTAAAATATGGAGGTGCTATTTAGTAATCAAACTATTTTGATAATTAAAGTCAAATGTTTTGATTATTTTCAATATAAAATATTTATTTAGCCGTACTCAGTATTACTGCTTTGATCATAAATTATTTTCAACATAAAAAAATATTATAAAACTCTAACCAAAAACTCATTCCTCTTAAAAATATTTGAAACATTCTCACTTTTTCGGTATTATCACATCTATTATGACAATAAAACCCAACATAAAGCATAATATCAAATTTCATTGACAAATATTATTTTAGACATGTTATATAAACAAACATAATTCGTTTAATCAGGATCTAAAGGAACTAACCGAAGCTTTTAGTACTATTTTATTTGTTAAAGGTAAACTCACTTTATTGTGAAATACACTCCAATGACTTGAAGAAAAAAATACCAAACTGACAAGTTGATACTAGTAAAATCAACTACTTTTTCACTCCAGTTTGAGTGGGTAAAGAAAATACTGTTCTTATATTTTGTTTTAAAAATCTAAGATATAAGAGAGATTTAAGAACTAATTCTTAATTAATCTCACTAATATTAGTATATTATCCCTTCCTCGGGAGTTCATCTACGGATGGAAGGAGGTGGTAGCCACAACACACTTTATGTTGGGAAGGGCTTAACCATCTGGCATCGGCGAGTCACTGGAAGAAGAGGAATCTGAGCTAGACTTTTACCAGGAGGGCTGGACCAGACTGGTAAACTGGGGGAAGGACCCAAATGAAAGCAGACCAGGAGAGTTTTATATAGTACTGGACAAACGTAGTGACCAAGTGTGTAGCCCCATCAGTTAGACACTCAACCATGTGCTAGGCTGTACCACAGTTAGTGTTTTAAATTGTTTTATTTGTTCCCATATAAATGAAATAGATCTACCCTTATCATGTATAATAAGAGGTGTTAAATAAAATGCTGATTATTGGGAGCAGTGGCATATGCTTGCTCAGCACATTAGCCTGCTGTGTGGCTGTCTATGCCAGAAATGGCTAGGAAGGGGGTAAAAAAAGGATACCAGTGTCTTAAACTATCTAACAACTGAGAATTCCACTAGTCAAAACTATGTGATTTTCATAGTGTTTTGAAAGAAAATTGGATATTTGTCCCTTTATTCACATTCTGTTTACTCCCTAGTCCTTTTATATTTTCATTCAAGCAAGAGAGTAACATATCAACCCTTTTTATCTGTGTTTTTAAAAAAAAGCTTCACAAAATAACAAAGTTAAGCATGTATGTAAAGGGGTTTTGAAATACTATGAAAATATTTAATATACATAAGTCTTATCTATACTTATTTTGTTGATCCCCAGCGAGTGACCACCAATAAAATAATCACACTATTTCCATTCTCTGAATGAGAAATCTTGGAAGCAAATAAAGATGGAAAGAAAGAAGACTGCATGTTTCCTGCTTCCTTCTTGGGAGTCCTGAACATCTTTAACCATAAAATTTTGCATTGTCATGGTATATTGGTGAAGGGAAATAGGGGGAAAATACAAAAATATGACAGTAATAAGGCATCTAAGTAATTGGTTTGTTTTATCTAAAACTCAAATTATGTGATATACCAATACATGAAGAATACTGAAAAACTGGCAACTATATATTTTTTTTAGGCTTACTCTGAATTAAACTGGTACCATTAACTCCTCCTTGTAACAGGGCTAGGGTTTAATAATTTTTTTCCTCTTAACACTGTGTGCCGTTAAGCATGGAGTAGCTGTCTCAATCTATCTAGCCCACTAGTCCCTGTTCCTGGCTAGTCTTCTCATCTCCGGGATGGTACGCCCTTTTGCTGCCTCTAGCTTTCCAATGTACTCAGAGTACATGCACCTGGGTCTGCCATGAGGCCGTCTTCCTTCCGGCCTAGCATCCAAATACTACCTGGCTTTTCTGGTATTGTCCATTCTACAGATGTGTCCATATCATTTTAGTTGCCGCTCTTGCATGCTGTCGTGCACTGATTACACTCCCAGATCCTCCCGAATTCTTTCATTTCTGACGCAGTCTCTCCTGGTCTTATCAACTATTTTTCAGAGGAATCTCATTTTCGCTGATGTTATCCTACCTACTGCTTGTCGAGTGCTGCACAGATTTCTGATCCATACAGGAGGATTGGGAGGAATACGGATTTAAATATCTGTATTTTGGCATTTCTACTTACTTCTTGCTTGCCTTTAAGAGTTTTGGAAATCTGATGGTATATTCCATTGGCCTTCTTCACTTGATTTAGAACCTCCTGGTCTATTTTACTATCTTTACTTATTATGGTCCCAAGATATGCATAAGTATTCGTAAGTTATAGGGGATCACCATTACACAAAATCCTAGGCTCTCCGTTTTCTCTTCTGACATACATGATTTTACTTTTGTTAGGGTTTATTTGCAAACCTCTTATTTTCAGTTCCTCCTTCCATTCATAAAAGGATGTCTGAAGAGCCTCTGGTGTGTCAGCACAACATAGTGGAAAGTGGAAAGTCTGTTTGTTTGACTTAATGTTTAACCATTAAGTCTTACAACGCACTTTGGGTCTTAGTAAACTGATTTATTGCACTCACCAAATTTGCTGGCACTCTTCCTGTTATTAGTGTGTCCCATATTTCCTGCCTCTAGACTGAGTTGAAAGCCACCCTCAGTTCCAGGAATGTCAAATAGACTGCTTTTCCCGGTCCCACACTTTCTCTACTATCATTCTCTAGAAAATAATGTGATTCTGGGTTTGTCTTCCCTGTCTGAAAGCCTCTTGCTCTCCTTCAATATCTTGTTCCATAATATCCCACAGTCGCTGCTTAATATCTTAGTGTATATTTTGTACACAACTGAGGATAGGCATATTGGCCTGTAGTTACCACATTCACTTTGATTACCTTTTTTGTGAACAGTATTTGAAGGTATTTAATCATTTCATTGCCACCATATTTTATAAATTCTGGAGCTATGCCATCTGGTCCTGGAGCTTTTCCTAGCTGAATTTTGTTGACTGCCAACAGTCTCTCTATAGTTTTGTTCAAGCTCTTGATAAAACTTCTCCCAAGTCCTCGTCTTAGCTAGTTTGATTATTCTTATGGTTCCTATGTTGTTACTCACCACCAATGGAGCATATCCACAGGAATTTTATTTTGATTACTCATTAATTCAGAGAGCCAGTAAATGGGGGCCAGTTTTAATGTGTTAAATTTACTAATTATATTTATCATTTCATAAATTACTTGATTGTCAGTAAATCCTAAATTTTAATTCAGGAACTATAAACAAATCTTCGAAAAAAAAAAAAGAATTCGATGAGAATTTAATATAGGGCAGGAAACAGCTATAAGATGATGTAATATTGTAACCATGAAAGACAATCAAAATTATTTCCTTCAATAGATATGAGAAAATATGTAACAAAATAATGAGCGAAATGTGTTTAGAAAGGCAGTGAAGTCAAGTGAATAAAATATGTCAGAAAGAGTTATGAGAATTGAAAAGAAAAATTTTTCAGTTTCATTTTACCTTCCAATAAGAGTGGACAAGGGCAGTACAATACTCTGTATGTCTTTTATATTGACAGATAAAGACATGATTTATTGTTTAATTTGCTTTTTATACTACCTCACTTATATATTTTGGTTTCCTTATTTTTTTTTAGTAATGAATACTGAGTCACTATCCATATTATTCGCATCATATTTTTATTTATTTATTTGGCTATTATTTCATTATCTTTTAATATTATTTGCATCATATTTTTGTTTATTTCTTTGGATATTATTTCATTATCTTTTAATATTAATATTTCTTATCAATTTCAAATACATTTTCTTATACCATATACACGTTTTAATGTATACATATTTTAATTTTTTTCTCACATTTTTTGTATTTTCCTTTACTAAATGGGTGTGTGATACTAAGATAAACACAAATATATTCACTTAAATGATATATTTTAGACCCATCAAAATATACTATATCTTACACAATTGGTAAAACTGACTATTGTGATATAATTGTTCTCCTCTGAAGTTGATTTTCGTAGTATGACTTGTGTTAGAAAATGACTCAACAAATCCTTACTCTAAACATATTTATCATTCTCACCCCAACCATCGACCTTCCTGAGATATGGGTGGATTGCTTATGGATAGAGTTCCATATAGTTATTTATTTCTAAGCCTTCAGAAATCTTTGTCTTAGCCACTCTAGCTCAACAACCTGATTTAACCACGGAATCTTCCAAGCTTAATTTATTTTTTAACTTCAAGCTCATTGAATAGGCAAGCAACTTCCTCTTTTGATCTCACTTATTAGATATATA